>NC_034592.1:63183366-63263321 GCF_900095145.1 Mus pahari
CAGAAGAGGTATTGTTGGGTCCTCCGGTAGTACTATGTCCAATTTTCTGAGGAACCGCCAGACTGATTTCCAGAGTGGTTGTACAAGCTTGCAATCCTACCAGCAATGGAGGAGTGTTCCTATTTCTCCACAACCTCGCCAGCATCTGCTGTCACCTGAATTTTTCAAGGCAAATTTTAATATGAGGATTTTGGCTTTACTATTCATATGCTGTATTCACAGCACATCTGTTTCTAGATCAGCAATCAGAAATAGGATAAATATTAGCCACACGGGGACAGAGATCTCATCTGAAGCAGGAAACCACTAGACTTCTGAGAGTCAAATAAGAGGTAAAGTGGGTGGTGGTTTGTAATCCCTCCGGAGTATCCCACACCCATAACAAGGAGCTGGTGCCCAAGAGTCACTTGGCACCATAGCATTCCTTTGGACACTTAGATGCTGACGATAGCGGCATCCTAAGCAACGTCCCAGAGGACTCTCCACCCCTTCGTTTCTGCCATCGACCACTCTGGGTCCACGTGGGGACACAAAGTCAATAGTAGCCTCAGGCAGGTCTTTACCTCTTTTCCTTCCTGGATGCCTCCTTTCTCATTGGAAAGAGTTCAGTGCAGTGTGGGAATCTAGAAGCCCTGGGACTTAAACCTTTCCCACTTGATTGTTTCCTTCACTGGAAACGGGGGAGTGTTTTTTCTCTGGATACTCCAGAGAGATGCTTAAGTACATAGCTGAAGGCAAAACGAAATCCCTCAGGGCACAGACATCCGAAGCATTAAAAACACTATGGAAAATCATGTGTTCCCAACATTATCCCCTTATTCTTCCCTGTGAGGGTTTGAGATAATTTTTAATGGAAGGCACAAAATAGCTTTTCTAGTAAATGTTCACATTAGTCTGATATATTCATCATTAGCATAATTATTATGCCATTTTCCCTCTTAAAGGTAGCACATACTTCCATACAGCATTACATTTGTCTTCCCAGATCTTCTTTTTGGAAGTATAAAGGTAAGTGTTATTACCCTAATTTTTCAAATATATACCCTCACTGGAGAGGATGAGTGTTACGACCGACCAGAAAGGGCATCCCTCCCAACTCCTTACAGCCTCCCAGAACCCCTCCCAGAATCCTTTTCTCTATAATTGGAACATACTGCCAGGTCCTATACACTCAGAAAGGACTAGAATGACGCCAAATATTAAATATGATTGGCTTCTTGAACTACTAACTTCCTTTTCCTTTGAAAACCTCATATTACAATTAGCTTGATACCAACAATTTTCTGCCACAGGTTAAGTGGTGATGGCCCTGCTGGCATAATAAATAGTCAATTAGTTGGGATCCATTTGAGAGACTCAATTCTCACTATTTTTAAGTTGGAAAATGTGAAATATAATCCAAACTCCTTGACAATTCCCCATCTCTCTTTTTTAAAAGCATTAAACAAAAATTTAAATAGCAGGGTAGTTTAAAAGATGGGCCTGATAATTAAACTACTCAGGGGCTGAGATGGCTAGGTTCCTAGCAAACAGATGGGAAAGGGACGGTATGAGAAATGGCTATTCAGAGCCTATGACTAGAACCACAGGTAAAGCCAAAATGGGTTTTCATCTGAGAGCTTACGTTTTAAACCCATTTGCAGTGAGGTCGAAATGACTCCAGGATTCATGGCACATAGTGATAAACTCCAACAGACACAAGCCTCTGACCCCCGCCCTCCTTATGCAGACAAAAAGCCTGAGTTCAGAAGACTTAAGTAGCTCTTCCACAGCCTGAAGTCTGGCCTAAAAGAACCAGATATTTAGAATCTAGAGCCCCAAATGCCCCAAAAGGCAGACAGAAACTGTTAAATGGAATCCCTATTTCCATCTGAGATCCAGGGTGCTTTCAGATATCAAGGAAGAGCATTGGTCCATCTAAGGAAGTATGTCTTGTAGTGTTTTCTCAAAGATATGAGAGATGAAAAGCCATAGATCCCAGAGGCCCAATCTGCTACGAGCCACCATCGATGATTCATCAGTGAACTGGAAAGTACCAGACAGCCTGAGTTAGTGGGAACTGAGAAAGGAATGTAGTTAGGTCCAGACTACCTCCCACGGATGTTGGCAGGTGCATAGAAAGGAGATGGGGACCCATTGACTACGGGAAAGCAAACCTTAGGAATGAATGGGGAACGGTACTGGGCTTCTGGGCTTCACAGAACAGTAGGTTTAGGAATGTATTGAAGCATTTTTGTAACAGGA
Source organism: Mus pahari (assembly GCF_900095145.1). Classification (NCBI taxonomy): domain Eukaryota; kingdom Metazoa; phylum Chordata; class Mammalia; order Rodentia; family Muridae; genus Mus; species Mus pahari. The sequence continues at coordinate 63,185,611 of NC_034592.1, forward strand.
AGACTTTGAATTATTTGTCAAGTTACATTAGTTTATGACATGACTAAAGCCACACAAAGGTCTTTTGATTCCTGGTCCAGTGTTCTTTCACATTATAATGGTGTTTTGTTTTGGTGTTATTTCTTGTCAATGCACACAAGACTTCGTGATGACCTGGGCCTGCTCCCTTGAATGACAGCTCAGATCAGACACTAGAGTAAGGAGTTGTCACACAAGGGAGTAAGTATCAGGTTCTAGGGGCTGTCTTCTTCAATATTGGTTCATCCTCTCAGTCAGTTTTACCCAATTAATTACTTTTCCCACAGTCTATAAACTAGATGCAGTTTAGAGTTGACTCTGAGTTAGAAATCAACCATGCATTTCCGCCTAGAAACACAGAGAAGCCAGTACTATTTAAGTCTAACATCACAGAGCATCCTGACCATTTCAGGACTCTGCATCTTTATCAAGCCTCTTTGATCTTAACAAAGATATCTATTTGCTTGCATGTGCAGTGCACAACACAGAGAACTAACTGCATCCCTCTGCCCTGCTCAGAGGAAGGCAACACCGGACTTCACTCCCCACCTGTCATTGTCTTTGAAAGGTTAAGGACATTTCTTTCAGCTTGTGTTCTCTAAGTGAATCCTACACACCATGAACCAAATGCTGGGATCTGGAACCTCACAGTACAGAAAGTCATTCTCTGTCTCTCTCTCTGTCTCTCTCTCTGTCTCTCTCTCTGTCTCTCTCTCTGTCTCTCTCTGTCTCTGTCTCTGTCTCTCTCTCTCTCTCTGTCTCTCTCTCTCTCTCTCTCATCCAGTTGGCTCCCTGTAGAATTCACTGTGTAAATTAAGTGGTACCCCACCTTCATGGCCCACACTCACCCTTGTGTCCTGTCCTAGTACCCAAAGCAGACAGATATTAAACACAGAATGAAATGCACTATGACAGCTTTTAGAACAAGGGTCTGCACCTTTTCACCTTGCTCAGAACCTCACAAATGACGTAGTTGGCTTTGTTCTTACGACGCATCCCAAAACAGTGTTAACTTTACGTTCTTAACTAACTACAATTTGTTGGGTCTAATTTTACTAATAATGTCATCTGGTTTCAATAACTCTTAATATTAAGCATAAAATCAGATATTTTAAAAAAAATGATTTGTCTAGATTATTATCAGAAGGTTGGTTTAGCAACAGAAAAGTTAGCTCTGACACTATGTGTTGGTAGCTTAATGCATGGAATGAAAAGGTTGTGGAGTTTGTTTCCACCAAGATGGCCAGCGGAGGGGTTCTCCTACTGAAAAGATGGGGAAATACTGTGCCTCTGTATTTTCTATTGCATGTAGGGCAAATTTAAAAATGCAACTTGTTTTGTATTTTATTGGGCATGCATGTGCGTCCATGTGTCTGTCTGCCTGTGTGTGTGTGTTCTTGTGGAGAGAACAACTAATGTAACATGCTGAGGAGTATGTCCACCTCGTTTGAGATGGCATCTCTCACTGGCAGGTAGCTCACCAATTAGGCTGGGCCAGCCGGTCAGGTCAGCAGACTTCAGGGATCCTCCTATTTCCTGTGCTACCGCGCCTGGCCTGCCTGACAGTTTCCCATGGGCTCTAGGGATCCAACCCAGATTGTCATGTTCACAAGGCAAGCACTTGACCAACTGAGCTGTTTGTCCAGTCCTTGTTATTTCTTTCCTAGGCTGATGCTTGCGCACGACAGCAGCGGTTTTTTTTCATTCGCTAACAGCATTGGATTAAAATGGCCAAAGCAAGTCACTGCAGTGGGAACAGAGGAAGGCGAGAACCGGTCTCACCTTCCTTTGGAGCGTTGACTTTGCTGCGACACAGAGGCTCTTACCTTAAGCTTGGCCAGAAGCAGCTCATGATCTTGAAGCAGTTTTTTGGTTTCATCTTGACTGCTCCCAATTTCTAGGAGATTGGGCTTCGATTCAGCCAGTTGGAGTCGTACCCATTTGCCACACTAAAAACAAAATGTGAAGTGAACTTGTATTCTCCCTCCCCCTGCTCCTTTTCCCACCCTTTAATTTTAATTTCCAGTTACACCATGAACACTTTCTCCTTCCACAGGGATGGTCTGATGTGTTGAAACGCAACAGGTCTGATGCAAACCCGTGCTGGGTCTTCTTTTATCCCCAGAACACATTTTTTCTCATGGAGGGCAGGTTTTAATTCTTTAAAGTCTCAAATGAGAAATGTGTGCATTAGACCATCTGTTCTTCACCATCACTGGATGAATTTGCGCAAAACATCTCTAGACAGAGAACGACACTTCACACAGGTAGAGCGGGGTAAAGCTTCACTATGGACCAGACCTGGGCTTTTCCTGTCCATCAATACAGACTTTGCTCTCTCAAGAGGCTAAAGTGCCTTTTCTTTGGAGATGGCAGTGGGGTAAGGGAGCTGGAGAGGGGACCATGAGTGGCCTTTCTGAGAAACAGAATCCAGTTTATATAGTTGTTAAAGTTTGTGTGTTCGTTGTACCTCTGACTATCTCATAGGTTACTAAGTATTGTGACTCGGTCTACCAGTATTTTAAGTTTGAGAAAAAGCAATGTTTATTTTAAAAAACAAAAAGTCATAGATTTGCTTCTCTTCCATCCTTGCTGGAATCAACATGTTGCCCAAAGCATCTTTAAATCTCGTGTGCAAGTGACCTGATTGCACTGGGGAAGCCACGGTCCTTGTCATTCCCACTCACACCTAAGCTGAGGACAGGATGGGGAGTGGGGCTGAGGTGCCATTTGTTGTACAGAAGTCTCCCAGTACTGAGAACCCCCCACCCCCACCCAGCCCGCGCCTTGAGCGGGACCCTGTATTCCCTGCTTCTTCAGAGAATCTTGCTCAATGTTAAGCTCTGTTTTCTTTCTACACAGCTTCACACTACTATACAATTTTGCAGCAAGTAAATTCAATGGGCCTTGTAGCCAGGTATTTGTTTATTTGCTTGTTTGTTTGTTTTTTGTTTTGTTTTACCAGGTTTGCTTTCATTAAACCTGAATTCTTTGGGTGGCAAATCGTCTAAAGAGCAAGCTTATATTCCAGAGGATCTTTCATGATGATTTCAGTCAGAGGGGAAAAAAATCATGGGAGCCTTGTACAACCCAAAATAATGTGTGGCCATCTTTGCAAACAATTAGACATAAAACACACAGTTAAGGCCCAAGTCACTGCACTTTCCTGTTCTCAAGAGGGAGAGGCAGTTTCATACATAGTCTGTGGCAGTCGCCATCCCCCTACAGTGGGAGAAGTATTTAGTGTTGCCTTTACCAGTGAAAACCGGTTCTGGGAGGCACTTGCGGAGGCTTCTGGTGAGTCTGGTTCTCTCAAGCTCCGGACAGTGCCCCACTCTGACCCGCCTCCCCCATTCTCCATCACATCCACTCAGAAATCTCAGGCACTGTCCTGCCCACCCGACTCTCCTGGAATTCCTGAACCCTCATCCCATGCGCCTTGCCTTTAAGGACCGAACTGAAAGTGCATAGTCAAGTTTGTTCGAAGGCGCTGTGGATGGCTTTTTAAGCTGAAAAGCAAGCGGCTGCCAACTTGTTGAAACTTAGCAGTCCTTTGTCCCTGATTTAAGTGGCAAAGATCACTTGTTATTTGTCATCTGCTCTGCAGTGCATTACCCTCCTGTGCTCTCCAGCCACTCTACCAAGAGCCCCCCCCCCCCCCCCCCCGCCACGCGCACCAGCCCTGAGGAGGCCTCGCCTCTCCTCGGCGCCTCCTGGACCGTCTCCCCCCTCCCGGTCATCCCCCCCCCCCCGCCCCCAGCCACACAGACAGTGGAAAGAAAGCTGTGAGTTTACCTTGACAATAGCTATCACGATCTTGGAGTCCCCAGCGTGCACCGCTACAGAGCTGACAGTGGTGGTGGAAGCACCCACGTGGGGACTTTCTTTGCAGGACATGGCACTTTAGAAGCAGGGTTTAAACCCCGGAGCAGCCTTGGTAGTGATGCTGTCTGCTGGTCATGTCAGAAGGCTTCCACGAGGCTACCGGGGACTCTTTCAGGGAACGCGCCTGCCTCTTTTCACACTGATTGCCCGGCCAAAAGGAAAGAACAGGAAGTTAAAAATAGACAGCCCCATTGAGCTTATCGAGAGGGAGGGGGGAAAGGGGAGAGAGAGCTACACTCCACTGGCAGGCAGAGAGAGAAAGAGAGAGAGAGAGAGAGAGAGAGAGAGAGAGAGAGAGAGAGAGAGAGATCCACCCCCCTAGTATGGTAACAGAAAGTGCCAGTCATTTGAGCCATTATCTGAAACTTGAGGGACAGCTTTGAGCTCTTTGCCTATCAGCTGGTGACTGATAGCTAATGGAAAAAAACCTACATCCTGACGACCCAAATTAGTTTTGCCATCGAAACTAAACAGTTGTAACTATGGACTTTGCAACCAGAAAGTCTCTGACCCGGATACCGGTCTTTTCAAGTCTTCTTTGTGCAAAGAAACTACTAAATCTCTCTCTCTCTCTCTCTCTCTCTCTCTCTCTCTCTCTCTCTCTCTAGTTCTAGAATTTGTTTGAGTAGTTAAGTCACAAAACTGCTCAAAATAAAATCCGGTTTTCTAAAACTGAATAGGATTTTGCCAGATGAAGCCTGTGGAATGGTCCCATTTTCTCAGATTCTCCTTGGGGGTATTTTTAAAACAACTCACCCAGGATTTATCAAGAACTACACACCTTCCCGGGATTTCTCTGTGACTGTTTTCTGAACGGTAGGTATTTTCAAATTCAACCAGCAAACCAGCTGTGAGAAAGTTCAGCACTTCCATGCTTCTTGTTAACTGTAAGAGATGTGTTTTCTTTGTAGTGAACATTCTGTTTCTTTTTTGTTTGTTTTTGGCTCTGTTTTGTTTAGCCTCCTAGCTCTGTTCTGGCTTCCCACCCCCACCCCTTTCTTTGTAAATTCCCATTTCTACCTGGAGGGGAAAAAAAAAAAAAAAACTTTAGCTTCAAATCAGAGTGAGGCTCACAGATTAATCCTATTGCTAGAAGCTCGGCCCCTGTCAGAAGTTGTCTGTGGTATTAAGCAGCAGCTGTTGGATCCCTGTCAAAGAACAGCTGAAAATAACACCACTGAAGTTTAGGTCAGAGGTCAGAGGCAGACACATCAGAGACACTAACTCCAAATCTGCTGGGACCACTGGAGAGCCCTGGGATGAAAGATAAACCAGAGGACGGCGCCATAAACGGAGCCGAAGGAACCCACTCCCTACATAGCCCCCCCCCCCTTCTTAGCTCCGAGTAAAAGCACATTAGACCCCGGGCTGACACGCACGGCAGGGGCTGCGCAAGCAGCGCCATTGCTTTCTTTTGCTAAGGCTTATGAAAACATTTTTGAATTGAAATGTGTGGGCGAATGCGTGCACACATACGTGGGTGTCAGCAATTGCTCTTCTTTCCCTGGCTCCTCTGTATACTGTACACCCTTGAGCTGGCGCTTCTGCTTTAGCATCTGCCTGCCGCTCTGACGAGATGGGAAACATACCAAGATGCCTGTTCCTAGATTGAACAGACTTCACCTAACACCGAGACGGGCAGCAGCCGGAGTGAGCTAGCTCTGGTCAGCCGGCGGCAAGATCCTGGACAGTGTAGAACCTATTCTGAGTGGTTTCAGTTTGGGGCGGGGCTGAGGAGTTCACGGAGAAATAACTACTTCTGAATATTAAAGATAGTTTCCTCCACTGAGCCAGTATGTAACTGGGATGGGTAAATCAAAACAATTCAATTACAACCAGCTTTCAGCCCTAACAACAGAGATTCAGAATGCCCATGGCTTAAACTAACCGCACAGCAGGTATTGCTTAAGTCCTTATTCATGTTGCTAACCAGAACAGCAAACACCAACCTGCATACAGGCAGCACACTTTCACCCTAAGTTAACCCCAGGCTGCACGGCTCACAAGTTGCATAAAGGCCCTCAGGAGTAGAAAGGAATTTGGGGCAGCAAGCTGCAAAGAGCACAGGCTAAGTCAGCTGCTCCATTCACAAAGCTTCACTTAGGATGGAAGGCTGTGTACAAAGGTTTGGAGGAGAGCGAAGGACTTCTGGAAATGGTGGTCAGTTAGACAGAAAGGAGGGAGAGATGGGGAAAAGGAGAGCACAGGGCTGCAAGGCTAGTTAAACCCGAGGCTTAAGGGTAAGGCGAATTAGAAATAGGACTTTGTTAAAAGATTAATCCAGCTACTCAGCAACATATTTTGTGTGCACATGACCTTTCTCTTAATTAGATGGAGCAGATCCAGGGTACTGAATGCAAAAAAAGGAAAAAGAAAAAGGTTCTCTGCTTTGGTGGACACAAACATCCATTAAAGTGGATTCTTTCTAATTATTACTCAGATTCCTGGTCTTAAAACTTGAAAAAGACTTGAATAATTATATTTTTTCTTTTTTTTGGACTTCATCTCCCAGTAATTTAGTAGTCTACAGAAACCATGTGACTTAGATCACAGCATCAATATCTATTTTCTGTAGAACCTTGCTACACTCTTCGTCTAGAGCAGTGGTTCTCAACCTTCCTAATGCTGTGACCCACAACCATAAAATTATTTTCATTGCTACTTCATAACTGGAATTTTGCTACTGTTATGAATCATAAGGTAAATATCTGTGTTCTCCTATCGTTTTAGGTGACCCCTGTGAAAGGCTCATTTGGCCCCCAAAGGGGCCATAACCCACAGGTTGAGAACCACCGATCTAGAATAATGCTTAGTTACATAGCTTGTCATGAACTCCACCACGTATTTAGGGAATGGTTAGTAAGAAATACATTGGAGCTAAAGAAATTGCTACACGCTGCTCAGGTGGATTTTATTCATAATAAAGTGTTTGTTAAAAAGCCTCCGAGTTACAGTTTATTTATACTCCCTATCAACATCAGAAAGAGAGAGAGAAAAAAAGCCAAAGCGGAGAGAGAACCTTGCCGGCGTTCTCCTGCCTGTGAAGTTCATAGGCGACCTGACAGAAGTTACTCTCCCTTCTCTGCTCATCCCTCTGGGAAACGGCTGTTTTTATAGAAGCTGAATCTCAGCGAAATATCCTCTATGGGGAGTCGTAAAGCTGTGGCTGAACTTGGTAGAGTGTCCAATAGCAGGTTCTGAGAGAGAGAGAGAGAGAGAGAGAGAGAGAGAGAGAGAGAGAGCGCACTAATGTTTGAAGACCTGTGGAGACCTTTTCAGCTCTGTCTATGGACATGCCGTCTGGATGCTGTTTCTTTCTTACACCGTCTATACAAAGTATAGGCTCCTTTTTCTTTCATAACCAGTTCCAGGTGTTTGCATAATTAATTTTGTTTTCTTTATTAATTTACAGAGACAAATTACATTGACCCAAATATAAATAACCCAGAATAAGCGTATTTTGATAGTTTTATTTGCCGCCGCCTCCTCCTCAGTAGTTTATTCCGCCTTACATGTGCTCATGCGTGTCTGTCTTTGTTCATCATGGAGGGCTAAATATGAGTCTGCTAGTGTCAAACCCTATCCTGGACATTAAGCACGAAGCAAAAACGGGACAAGGTCAATCTACGATGGTTTGCCCTCTGTGGTGGGGGTGGGGTGGAGACATAACCAATTGGATAGCCAAACCTACAAACAGAATGGGTGATAGGTGGATGGGCAGATAGATGATAGACAGACAGACAGCACCATCGTGTATTGAGAACTACAAAGGAGCACACAGCCAGGGCTAGGGAGGAGTAAACGGGAAGAAGGCACTGTTTTAGGAGCGTCAGCGGAAGTCTAATAGGTAAGATTTCAGTAGAGGCTTGGATTAACTAGAAAGAACAAAGTATTCTGCATCTCAGGGAAAGAAGAGCCCAGGCAGCTGGGGCAAGTCTTTATTCTTGAAAAGCATCCAATAGCTTGTGAGCTAAGTGAGGCCAGAGAAGGAGACGGAGATAGAGCTGAGAGGCTTCTGGCTGGTCCCCACAGGGCCTCTTGAGTGAGGGCCACCAGGTCCTGGTTTGCTCAGATGACGGGGCTTTACACCTGTTCTGCCGTAATTACTCTTAAGGCTCCTGCCATGATCAAAAGACTCCAACTTGGATGATAAATTATGTGCTAAACCTACTGGTAGGGCAATAGTGATGCTTCTGGATTCATTCTGAGATGGAAAAGTATTGGGCTCATTTCCAAAGAACAGCATCCTTTGACTTAACGTTGCTATAGAAACTCTTTGTGGGAAAGAGACTGTCAAAGGCAGGCACAAAAGAGAGTAGTCGGATGACCACCACACCACCGGGTACACAGAAGGCCACATAGGGCCAGGCTGTGACGCTTCTGTTTTGAACACTTAAGTCATGCTGAAGAAGAATGACGTGTCTGAACGATAAAGGCTCCTACCTACCTGCAGTTTTATTCTCTCTGTGAATTGAACTCGTAGATTTCCTTACAACTAAATATGTTGAATGACATATTTTAGTCCTCAGTTTCCCCATGAGACCTGGGAGAATACTTAGAGACAAGCAACCTTTCTATCCAATGCCTTTCCCACCTATAACTGGTATGAAATGCAAAAGAAAACTTGGCAAGTTAAATGAATACATAAGTTGGCCAAGAGATCCAGGCAGAAGAGGGTTCCCTTTAATCTGCGGTGAAGTGCAGCCCACACGTCTCCACTGTCACACACATATGCATGCACAGCTCTTCTTGCAAAGCCCCCAAAGCATGGACATAATGGAGAAAGAGTTCAAACATTAGCAAAGTTAAAGTGATTAAGAGACAAAGGAATCTTGGCAATTTGGGCAAATTCCTTTCTGGGTGAGAATCTCATGGACAATATTTCAAGTTTGGGATGCAGAGTATTTAAAAATCATCCAAAAGCTTTTCCTGAACAAACTTTCATTTTAAATCTTAAGCCACATCACTTTCTACCTGTCCCGAGCTACATACTCAGCATCCAACATAGCTGAAGTCCCTCTTATCCCTCTTCCTGTGAGGAAACGTGTGGAGAATCCTCCCCTAGAACACAGCAATTAAACACATACATACAGACTGACAGACAGACAGACAGACAGACAGACAGACAGACAGACAGAGAGACAGACATATATGAGACCTAGTGAGCTTAATTTTGGAAAATTGTGTTTCCTTTGTTTTCCTATACTAAACTCCAGTTGAGGCTGAGACTTTCTCAGAGTCATCCCCAGGGGGGTCCCTAAGGATCTTCTGGGAAGCCAGAGGGACACTTTTAGTGAGCTGACACTTTCTGTGCCTTTTGCCGGGAAGACTAATGACCTAACACAAAGCCCCGTGGCATAAAACTCAGATGCCCCCAAATGGTGTCACCATTGCCCATGGAGTCCAAGCAGGAAATAAGAAGTTAAAAGGAAAGAGCTTTAAAATATGGATTTTACTAAGAAGCATTAAGACACAATTAAGGAGACTGATGTATCTATAGACTATTAAACATGGTAAGTGGTTTTAGGAAAGTTATTCTGGATTTTCTCAGTTATACATGGTGGCTTCGTGACTGACTGATAATTTACAGGCATAAGTTTAAAGACAAAGATGGTTTAGTAAGATCTATCATAGACAGCTTTTAGATTCACCTCTTAAAAATTTGGTGTGTGTCTAGGGGTGTAAGGTGTGTATGTGTGTTGAGTGAGTGTGTATGGGGAGTGTGTGCATGTGTGTCGTGGGCATGGAGATGTGTGTCTATGGGTATGTGTGCTGGGGGAGGGGGTGGGGAAGATGGAGGGGAGGTACGTGTACGTGTGTGTGTGTGTGTGTGTGTGTGTGTGTGTGTGTGTGTGAATGTGTACATTTGAGAGGTGGGGGAGGTGTGTGTATGTGGGGGTGTGAAGAGGTGTGAGAGTGTGTCTGTGGATGTGTGTGTCTATGGGTGTGTGTGTATGTGTGGGTGGTGTGTGCAGGGTAAGTGTGTGTGGGGTAGGGGTGCATTTAGTGACTTACAGAGCTCAGTAGAGGGGGTCAGATTCCCGGGAGCTGGGGTTCTAGACAGTTGTGATCTAACATGGGTGCTGGGAACTGAAGAACAGCAAGGGCTTTTAACCTCTGGACAGCCTCAACAACTGTAAATTTCAAAACAAAAAGCTGTAGCTAGGTTTAAAAACAAACTGTTATTTTTAAAGACCCATGTCCCTGTTCTAAGTAAATACATCTCGTTCCAGTTCACACAGAAGTCCCAGCTACGGGAATCTTTTGTTGCTACATCCCTGGAGAAGGGTGGGTGTCCCAGGACCCACATGAAAGGCAGAGCCTGCCCAGAGGAATAAAGAAGTTACTGACACCTGCAGGGAAAATGATATTTATACGCACAAGCTTTTGAGAAAAACAGGAAGCAAGATGAGAGAACCCCACCGAAAGCTGGAAATTCAAACTGGAAACAAAAGTAGCAGGCCATCGGCACCCCACCCCACCTGACTCACACCACCAGAGCAAAGGGCTTCCTATCACAAACTCCACCCTCTTGAAAGGAAAGACTTCAAACGCTAACTCAGTCTGGTCTGTTCGGTAGAGTTTAGATTCTGGTTTTGGCATTAGCTGTGTTTGAGCTCCCGGGGAGAGCAGATAGCAGGGAGAGCAGAGAGCCTCACCCACTGTGTGTAAAGGCCTTCCTCCCCCTTTGTCAGCAGCCCGGTTGTCACAACCTTTTTAGATTTGTGCAGCATACAGTTGTAATGGCTCGGGGCCTCTTGACAGCCTGAACTCTAGGCTTGACACTCTGTTACTGTGTCATGAATTGGAAAGCTGAAGGAAGAAAAGTTAAGGGGCACCTATCCAGGTTCATGAAGCAAACAAGCTGGGAACCCAGCTGCTTCTCTTGGCATTTCTTACTGCAGTCTCAGAGAGAGTAAGTTCTCCCCTGAATGTAGATAAAAATCTCTGGTGTCCATGGCTGGATCACTCTCCACAGCAGAGCAGTCAGTGGTGGGGCCTTCTGTGTCCGAGCGCAGTAAAACCTTATAAGGCGAGGAAAGCATGCAGGCGTTGGAGCATAGACCTGTAGTCCAGCACAGAGGATGGCTTCTAGTTCAAGGCCACCCTGTGCTACAATAGTGCAATGGGAGCTTCAGGTACTGGCTGACCGCCTAGGTGACCACATTCTTCGCAGAGGCTAAATAAGAGTGGAACACCTAGGGATACAAAGTAAAGACTCAGAAAAGGTGAAAACAGGAATTCATTGAGGCAGAAAACACCCTGTGGGGAGAGGCGGAGTGTCCAGAATCGTAGACAGGCTGGTGGACTCTGCGCTGGTCTCTCACAGGATCCTGAACTCCCCAATCTTTTAATCTTCCTTTTTCCTTCCTCAGGTCCCTCCTCCCCTCTCCCATTACCTCATCCCCCTCAGCCCAGATGGTCCTTAGCCCAGGGCGATAATAAAGGCAATGAGGTGGCACCCCAGCTGCAAGATAGGGTGTGGTCTCTCTTTATAGTCCAGCTGCTATGTAGGAATGTTCTCTCTTTCCACCCCACCTCTTCTCTGGCTGACCATTCCCAAAAACTGCTCACAAGCCCCCAAAAAAATTTCGTTTTGTTTTGTTGTTTTGATTTTTGAGACAGGGTTTCTCAGTGTACCCTTGGCTGTCCTGGAACTCACTCTGTAGACCAGGCTGGCCTTGAACTCAGAAATCGGCCTGCGTGTGCCACCACTGTCCAGCTCATTTTTTTTTTTAAAGGAAAAAGGATTGAAACGGGAGGGTGGCATGGCCACTGTCCTTAGTCACTACAGACCCAGATGGATGCGCGAGGCAGATCAAACAGGGCAGGTGAAACACAGGGATGAAGCCGAGTAAATCATGAAGTAAAATCTCGCCTCATTGGCATCTGCAGACAGGCTAGCAAAAAACCCCAAAACAACAGTTTGGATGGTTCTCTTAATGATTTTTCTTCTGACGTTTAGGAAGGCAGGGAGTATCATGGCCGAGGCAGTGGCCCATTACAGCCAAATCCAAGTATGAATTCAAACTTTTTTGTTTGTTTTGTTTTGGAAGCAAAGCTTTTAAATCAAAGAATTAAAAAGATGGTCTTGATTGAAAAGGTATATTCCAGGATAATGACAGTTAGGTGTTTTATTTAGAATTCCATCTTATAACTAGATTTAGATTTTTTTCAAGTTTGTATTACAATAGAACCACTTCATGGCAAATTGCATGGTAGAATTCTTGGTCTCCAGCATCAGGACATATCACACCTACCTTGGACACCTGCCCTCAACCCCTGGTCCTTCACTGTCAAAAAAAACGTGACATCACAGAAGAGCTGTCTTACAGCCTAGGGCATTGGCTCGTGCTGGCAGCCTGAGGCCCGTCCTAGGTGAAACTACACCCTAGGATCCTGGACAGAGCCGAGCTCTCCATCTGGAGGACGGACTCTCATAGCAATCTGCCAGTCTTCTCTGTCCTCACCTTCCCAACATCATGCTTGTTGTTCCTTACGGAAGTCTCCTAATCGGGGTCAAATCGTCAGGACCCGAAAGGTAACAAAAGCTTAAGGGCATATTAAAGTCTATTCAAGTACCCATTTTCCTTAAAAACCAATAAACCCCCAGATGGGTCTCAGGATTGGTGATGTCCATCACTGACTTTCGTGCCAGCACACAAGGAAGACAGCAGGTCTCTGCCCTCAGAGACCTTATGTCCAGAAATTCTCAAGGAAATATTACTGTAGGGCGCTATGAACCAGCTACTCACTAAACACCTTACAGCTCCTTTCTTTAATGACCAGGATAGCAGCACTTCTGTTCTTGTTCTCCTTGGTTGAGGACACTGACCCAGATACATTAAATAACTTGTCTGCAAGAACAAGGTGCCTAAGGTTTAACCCAGGTCAGATGATGCTCAAAGCAGGAGACTTCCCCAAAGGCTCTAAATCACGGAAACTCAGTTTGTTTCATATGTGTATTACTGTCTGAAACAACTTATTTTGAATATGTCTCAAACTATAAGAAATTGAAATTTATCAAATTAAATTTTTTTAAAAAAAATACTGCCAATTCCAGAACATCTAGGCAAACTTGTACATTTTTTTTTTTTTTTTTGATCCAACTGTATCTGACAAGTTGTAGTGAGAATTTTGGATTCAAAAAAAAAAAAAGTTATGTGAATATATTTTTGCTTTAATCCAGGTGTGGGTTAAGCAGCTGCTGCTGATTTGCCTCGCATACTAGCAGGGGTGCGATTAGTGTTCAGCTTAGGTAGTTTAACTCTGGGGACTGTGGGGCGGGGATAAATGTTGGAACTCTGAGGGGGATTGGGGCACTCTGAGAAGAAGGCAGCCTCTCCCTCTGCTGTTCCTGATAGCTGTTGTTGAAGTTTTACTAGAAGAAGAAATTGGAGATATCCTGACAATGAGGATTGGATTTGCCTGAGGAAACTCGAAGCCTCTAATCAGCAGGAAGTAGTCTATGGGGGTCTACGCCCCCTTTCCCTCTAACCTCCTTCCTCTCCTCCTTACTGTTGGAGGGTGGGAAGGGAAATGCAGGTGTACAAATGCAATAAAGTAGCTCAAAAAATAGCGCCAGCAAGTGGCTAGGTGTGCTGGTCTAGGGTCTGGGTCTCTGTCTACTTCTCCTGTCAGTAATGGAGGTATTCCATTTTCTTTGTCTGCCTTGTTGATTCCATGAGATTTGACTCCAGTGTGTTTTGCCTTGTATAAGCAAAAAAGTGTTACTGCAAATGTTCTTGATAACATACTATGGGGTTAGCTGTCATTAACACCTTCTCAGAACGATCCCGCTGTCCCTCCATTTTCTTCTTCCCTATCGGTTGTAGCTGGGTCTTTTTCCTATGCATTCTGTAGCCTTCTTCGGATCTCTGTGTGTGCTGTGAATTGGGCAGGTGATCCACTCAACAGATGCTGCTTTCCCCTCCCCCTCCCTTACCTTAGCTGTAACTAATAATAGACTTCTCCATTCCCACCGATATGCTAGCATCTATATTCACCTATGGAGCATTTCCTTCCTTGTTTATCCAACCAAAATAAGAACAGCGATTTCAAAAGATGCTATTCATATGAAATGCTACCAAAAAATATGGAAACAAAACTAACCAACCAACCAACCAACCAAAAATCTTAGCCTTATTGTTTTCATTAAAGCATAATGGAAAGCCGTGGTACTGGCGAAGGAACTGTTGTTTAACAGTTTAACAGATTTGCTTAACTTGATTAACAGATCTTTATAGCATGGGGAGCTGTGATTAGGGATTTACAAACTCAACATAATTTCCAGGACGGCCAGCAGTTAATAGGGGGATAAACTATTCAATATGTGATGCTCAGAACATTTGATATTACTTAAAAAAAAAAAACCAAAACTACCTTCTATCTCCCCCATGTACATCCACCAGAGCCACTTGTGGCTGTACGAGATACTAAGGTGGAACCTGTACAAGAGGAACAAAACTCAGGCTAAAGGATTTTCTAAATTATCAAAGCCACGCAAAAAACAAAACAAAACAAAACAAAACAAAACAAAACAAAACAAAGGTAATTAGTTAACAGAGATCCCACGGACATGTGAATGCTAAAGGCACTAAATTTCATTCACAAACACAGACTAAACAACCAACTAGGGGGAATGCGTGCTACGAATACGATGGCTTAACACTTTTATGAAAAATTTCTTCAATCAAATAAGAAAAGTGCTATGGCTCTAAAGGAGAAGTATAGAAAAAATAGTTAAGTCACCAATGGGGAGGCGCATTGGACGCTGCTAATCTGTACCCTGTTTTCAGTTAATCATATGAGCACAACCTTTCTTGACTAAGATTTGAAAAGACTTTAAAAAAATTAAAACCCTCTGTACTGGAAAAAAAAAAAAAAAACAATTCATGTTGGGTGCTTGCACTGTTGAAGGGACTCTTGAATTTGCCTATCCTGCTGGAGAACAATGGCACGTGCCAAGGAATCTAGACAATGCCAATGTTTCTACCTTCTGAACCCTCAAGATTAAATGCCATCAAAGTGGCAAATGATGGCTGCTGTTCACTACAGCACAGCTCAAAACACTACTAAGAAGGAACACGAGTCAAACTCCCAAGTTTCCTCAATAGTAGTCTCTATGTGTCATCAAATGTTAGCATTGGCTTGCACGGGGAACAGATGTTCATCGAGGAAGTGTGAGGTATAAAGGCCACGATAGGGATTAAGCTGGGTATGCATGCGTTATGCAAAACACAAAGGAAATGCACAAAATGTTAGCTGCATGACCCTTGCATTGATGGGTTGCAGGGAATTTTTACTTTCTTTACATTTCTCTTTTCTCTATACGCTTAGAAACAGTCATTAAAAGTTTGCTTTTAAACAGGATTTTCAAAGAATAAACTTTAAAGGAATTAACTTTCTCTAGTTGTATACAACCATCAATGATTCAAGAGTCAAAAAATGCATTACCTTCCAGATACTGGTAATCTAATAGATATACACGGTATCTGAAATCCCTAGAAATGTGTAACAGGCTTCCCCAAAATGCCACCTACACTGCACTAACTGGCCTGGAATTTGCTGTATAGAGTAGGCTGGATTCAAACTCAGAGATCTGCCTGCCTCTGTCTCCGGGGTGCTAGGATTAAATGTATGTGCCATCATGCTGGACAATCTCCATATTTTCTTATTCAAAAAAACAAAACCGATAAGACAATTGAGCTATTGGGTATCTCTGTGGTTTAATACTTGGCTCTTATGCAGGAAGCCCTGTGTTTGGCAATTAGTAACACATGGAAGGGATGGTATGAAAATCAACATATTAAAGTATTTATAAAGGTAGAAACACAGAGCCCCAGATCTTATTCCAGATTCACTGAATTTGAATCTGCATTTTCAAAAGCTCTCCAGTTGATCTGGGGAACACTGAAGCTTGTCACTTAACTTGGACTCTAGTTCTGCTTCTAACTATGTGTATGTTGTGACTATGAACCTTAACCCATTTTTATATGCTACTATCTTAGCCATACCAGTGGGATCTTTATGGTTTATGAGCTTTATAAACTTTTAAGACACAGCAGCAATGAATGGTCTATGATTTATTATCTATGGCCAAAACCATTATTCAGAACTTACCATTACTAATTGTAATGAGATATCTAGGCCATCCTATAAAAACTTGCATAGTTCATAGGGTAGAAGAGAAGCAACCACATTTCAATAATTGTTTTAATGATTGTTTTTTATGCTCCCCACTCCAACTGAAGAGTCTAACCAAGCCTGGTTCTGCCATCAATATAGGCCTTCCCATTATGGTAGTTTGAATAACACCCTATAGCTCACATGTTTGAGTTCCTTAGACCCCAGTAGGTGGAACTGTTTGGGAAGGAATAGGAGGCATGGCCTTGGAGGACACTAGGGGTGGGCTTTTTCAAAACAAGCTGGTGCCATTCCCAGTATGTTTTCTGTCTCCTCTTATAGTTAAAGATGTGAGCTTCGAGCTGAGGCTTGGTCACCTGCCATCATGGACCCTAACCACCTGTAAGCCCAAAATAAAGTTTTTGTTTGTTTGTTTGTTTGTTTGAAGTTGACTTGGTTATGGTGTCTTACCTCAGCAATAAAAAAATAATTAATATATTCATGGATGTAACTCTCTCTCTCTCTCTCTCTCTCTCTCTCTCTCTGTGTGTGTGTGTGTGTGTGTGTGTAACTGGTAGGGCTGGATAAGTCTGAGAATACTCTAAAGATAAGGCAGACAGAAATATAAAAGGTTGATACTGAGCTGCAGTCTCTCTCTTTAGTGTGAACACAGACGACAGGCAAGAGCTCCTACCTTCAGGGATTTGAATCGACTTTATGATACAGCATCAAGTCTTTACTAGGATAGCTAGAATGTTGAATCTCTATGCCACTCAGCAAAGATGGTTGGGTTGTTAGAGTTGAGAGAGAAACCCCTGTCATCTAAAGAAGCTATGTTTTCTGTTGTTTTAATAAAATATTTTTAGAAAATACTGGTCAAAAAATAATTAAAATATGGTTAAAGATGTAAAATTCATCAGATGACATTGTAGAGCCCAGTAATGAGTAAATTCCCCTGATTTTATGAACAATCTTTATTTACAGAAATCAAACTTGTCAAACAACAACATGGCAAAGAAATACATATGAAAATCTGCTGCCCTTGTATTTTATGGTTTTATTGCATATTTACAATGTGGGCACATTATAAGGATATACAGTAGAAGCCAAATTTCCCAGCCCTTAAAAATCCCACAGGAAAGGTTAGATAAATCACACACGGGTATCTGAACATGGGTATTGGAAACATATGACCATAATTTCACAGGTGGATATTGTTTAATTGAACAGAAGATGAGGATAATACACAGTAGAAAAAACTCACCCAAGTATGAAACTAACAAAGTTGGGCTGAAAAGATGAAGACTACGACATTTAAAGGCTAAAATGTCTACAAAACATACCTATCCGCTATGTAAACTGTGAGGTAGAGTTCTTCCCATCCTGTTGTCTGCTTTCCTGACCACACTGGCACTTCCCTGCACAGGTGTCTTTCTCACGCTGTGGTACCAGGAGCTGACTCCTGTGTATGTTCTTGGTTTTGTTTCTGCCCCCTCCACTTCCACCATAAAGTGTTCTTTGCCACTCAGTGATGTGTCTTACTTTATTTATTTAAAGTGGGTGGTAAATGCAACATAATCAAGCTCGTGCTGTTCCTTCTAGCTATAAACTAGCATGTTTAGAGCCTAACCTCTCACATGGTGGAGCTAATTCTAAAATTTCATGTCTGAGGAACCGCTTGGGGGAGCTGCTTTGTGACAGACAGCACCCCTTTCCTCAAATACCAACTAGTGCATTCAAATGTGAGTGATATAATTTCTACCCCCAACTTCTCTTACTATTTCAACATGGGAATCAGAAAAATTGTTTACAACTTTTTACACATCCAAAATATAAAAATCAGGGCACAGAACAACCACACTGGGAAAAAGAGTGATAGTTTCTTTTTAAAACCACCTTGCGAGTCAGCAATTCTAAGTATTTACTCACGAGCACATGAATGACTACATTCATACATATGTTCCTAATAATGACCATTGCAGCTTTGTTCATAGTTGGCAGTCCTGCAAACAGCCCGGTTAGCCAATAGGAAACTGAGAAAACAAGTGGCAATATACAATCATGGGGACACCACTTAGCAATAACATAGGGATGAATTAATAATACACCAAGTCCACAAATAAACCTCCCAAATATTACGGCAGTATAGGAGCCTTGATGTGTGATGTGAATTAAAATAAGTTCTAAAATAGAACAATATAACTTAGGATAGGAAGGAAGAACAGGGCATGTCATTTGGGGACAGTGATGAGTGAAAGGGGAGAACTTTCTAAAGTGGTAGATGTCCTTTCTATAGCATGCCACATAACTATGAAACGGAGCATGGGAAGGTTCTGTGCATTTTCACTCCATGGATATAATCTTATGCCAAGAGAAAACAAATATGGAGCCCTTGCTAGTGAGAAACACGCTAAAGTCTTTAGATGAAAGCATGCGGAGATCTGCAGCTTCAGATCCATCAAAAAATAATCTGGATGGATGGATGGATGGGCATGTGACAAAGCAAGGGTAACTAACAGTGGTAAGGATGTGTTGAAGTAATCTTAAATTTTATAGACTGAAAATTTTTATATTAAAACTTCGGGAAACAGAAGTTTCAACATTTACTCCCCACCCCAACCCCAAATGCTCTTTCAACATGATAATGACCAAATACTTCTATGTGCCAATTTAGAAAATGAAGTTTCTCTTCAGAGTCTGAGGTGAGCAATGCAGCTCCCAAATCTACTCAAACCTGCCCAAGTGATCTTGGATCCTCTCACAATTCTGAAGAACTACATCTACCCTGATGTAGTTCCCTGGGCAACTTCACGGGCTGTGAAGACTAACACCCGAACTAAGATGCATTCCCATTCTGCTGAGAAAGCAACCATAAGAATGGTTTAGTGCTCCAACTCATAAGCTAAAACCGTCAGGAAAATAAGACATGAAAGATGTGATCTTGTAGCCTTCAGTAGACAGACACTGTCTTCAAGTTCTATAGGGAGATCTATGCAGTCACCCTGGGGCCTCTGCATCGGACTTGTAAACACTTACGATGTCCCCTCAAGACTAGTAGGAACCAGCCTCAGAGTGCAAAGCCCTGTCAGACACGCTGTTCCACGTCTCTCTTCAAACCCTCACAACTCTGCTCTTAATACTTGACAGTAACTATTTTTAGCCATGTTTGGAATTCCTGTATCATGACATAGAAGAATTACATATTGCAGCTCGTCTCATTAAGAGTTCTCAGAAAAATAATCTTGCATCTATGAAACATTTATTCACCAGCATTCAAAATATTTAGCTTCAGTGCTGACTCCCCTGTTCTCTTGAAGACCGTCATGTCCTAGCACAGGCTCTGCCTCTTCCTGAAGTGTACAGACTACTGTTTCTTCTCCTTAGCCTTTAACTACTGCTGCAGCATTAAGTCATACTGAACATCGCCAGCACAGACCAGTGCTGCCATGGCAAAGCTTCGCATCTAAGCTCAATTACAGGACCAGTCTTTCCCCAGCACCACTGCTGCCTGAGTCTGTCAGGCTGCCTCTTCTCTAACCAAAGCCAGCACTAATGGTTGTCTCAAGTCATGTCTACCTCGGGATTGGGAGATCCTACAAATATCCTCAGGTGTATGCTCTTGTTCTATAGCTTGTTCCTTTCTCGCTACACTCCAACCATGCCTTTCTTTGGCTTGCTAACTAGTGGAGTAAATGGAGTTGCCTCGTGCCCTGTCAAACCCAACACAGATGCTATATGTCTTGTCGTCTATCTTACTGTTCTATCATCTTTCCACAGCAGGGAATTTGTCAGCTTTAAAGCTTCATTATACTGATGAGGGCACCAGTTCCACCCTCAGGATGTAATCTGAAAGTGCATTCCCTTATCCACTGGTGGGATGGGGGTAGAGGTGAAGAGAGTAGGGATGAAGGGGGTAGGGCTTTGGGAGTTGGGGTAGGGGTGCGAGTAGGGGTGAGGGGTAAGGATAAGGGGTAGGGGTGAAGAAGGGGGTACGGAGCAGAGAGGATAAACAGTGTGTCCTCTCTTCCACTCCATGAATGTCACTTGAGACAGAGCAAGATTAAAGAACACGATTTTCTACTCTGGAAAAGATTATAGCAATGATACCGTCCACTGTATATGCCCCTTTAGTTTTCAATACTTCCGTAAATTATTACAATTTGTTATTAAAATTAATGAATTGTGCATTTCATATTTTAGAGTCTCGGGGATATTCACTGACATAAAGTGATTCTGAGAAATCAAGGAGTGTCAAATGGTATCCACTTTGTCTCACCAAGACATTTACTGGCTGCATATAGGAAAAGACTTTCTGCTCTCAACCAACAATGTTTATGTCTAGCATTGAAAGTTTACACTGGTGCTGTTTGGCTTTCTTCATGCCATCTTTTTTAATTCTGGAGAGATTTTCCTTTGGGTGCATAATCAAAGACAGCACCATTGCACAAGTTTTGCTGTGGATAACAGCCTATTTATGGATGTGTATTTTAGCCTACACCTTCTCTACAACCCAAGAGCTACAGCATTGCATCAGCCACTGTATCTTTAGTTCGTAGCCGCCATCCTATTTTTTTTTTTTAAGACTCAGTGTACTTTAGGTAGGATGGGAGATGTGCATAAGAACACACAATTTCTTCTGACAAGTACTTCTAGCATATAAAAGAAGGCTGATGGTCCCTACCAAAGTATCCTGTGCAGTGGGATGCATTCGCCCAACCTTGCAATCATACCACGGCATGCAAAGGGGTTTAGAAGAGAAAATAAGATTTGCTTAGCAACCTGTCATCTTCTCACTGAGAATGGGTCACAATACTAACAGCATACCATCTATCAACTGGGAGTAATGCAGTGACAGACACATTCTGAGTAGATAACATCCACAAGCCACTTTAAATCCCAGTGAAGGACGAGATGCAGCCCACTCTCCTGTACTGAATGGAAGCTAACAGGATGAGCTCTCACCAAAATCACTAATGACTCCCCTGTAAAATAAGGTCAGAACGATGAGAACTGGGAATGCAGCCAAACTGGTCTCAAAGGAAGTTATCGTCTTTGCATCACAGCTCTGCCGAGTCAGATATGCACTAAGAGAAGACATCAAATTGCCATAGTCTGCTGAGTTTACACAGGCACAAAGATAGGCACAGGCAAAAAAAGAAAAAAAAAAAAAAAAGAAGCCAGACACAAAATTTACCTAGCTAACGTGTCAGTCAAGGTCTAGAAGGGTTAAAATAATTGAACCAGTAAGAAGGAAGTATTTCTTTTTAATGACATTTGTAGGTCAATGTCAGTATTAATATAACAAAGGCCTGAGATTTCACACAAACTGAAGTCACCTCCTTCATGTGTCCTTTAAGTGAACTGTGACCACATGAGGAAAGTCAGTTTGGGGCATTGCTGGGATTTTATTCATAACTCTTGTGTATCTATAAAGATAAACCCAGAGAAAAGGGGTCCACATTTGCCAAAGAAGAGTGACTATGTTCATTCTGTGTATCTAGTTCCATTTAACTTTCAAATCATACATGGTATTTCCATGTTTTGTCTTACTCCACTTTTTGCAGGGAAGAGGGCTTAAGATATATGAAAATTAAATTGAAATTATGCATCCATGAGCTGATGGCACACAATTACCAAGTCAAATAAAGATACTGACGATGCTGAAACTCAGTAAAAAGAAATCAATACTGAATATAAACAAACATCTAAGAGTTAACGTCTAAGGATCTAAAAACATCAGACACATTCCATGGAAACAGATTTACAAGTCAGTCCTAACTCTAGAAGAAAAAAAAAACAAAAACAGTTTAAATAGACCTCAGACTACAGTAGTGGAGAGATTATTACTAATGCTTACAAAGGAACACAGGTGTAGGACCGAGCATGTTACACACGAGGAAAGGTCTAGGCACAAGACATGTGGGACAAGAGTCAGCCCCCAAGAGGACCTTATGACGTAAGAGGAAAAGGTTAGCACCGTCATGAAGACTGAAGAAAGAATCCCAGGAGCTCCTATGCACAGGAGGAGAACCCTGCAGGAGGTTATCAAGTATAGAGA
Source organism: Mus pahari (assembly GCF_900095145.1). Lineage (NCBI taxonomy): Eukaryota > Metazoa > Chordata > Mammalia > Rodentia > Muridae > Mus > Mus pahari. The sequence goes on from NC_034592.1 coordinate 63,207,698, forward strand.
GGACTTCTGGATGGTCTCAGAGGCAGTGTAAGAAGACATGGGGAGCAGCTGAGGTTTGCCCTGGACATTGTTGGCACCATTAATCAAAACTACTCCAGGAGGAAAAGGCAAGTAGGATATGCTTTCATTTGGGTGGAGAGGACAGGAAGTCAGCTGAACGCTACATTTCGGATCAGACTGAAACGCAGGACTAGCGATGAGATGCCTCATGAGCCAGAGCTGAGGACAGCAGCACAGTGCGCATGTGCAACAGACCTAAACCACGCCCTCACATGGCAGGAGAGAGCACCATTGAGGGATGGAACACTGCTCGGGAGAGAGACAGAAACGGAGAGAAAGGGAGCTGACGTGTCAGAGAGCAGAAACATTCAACTCGGTAACCAGAAGAGTATGGCTGACTTTCAAAAGGGCCGTGTCCTATAAAGTGAGGTGTAAAGCTGACTGAACGGTGTCACAGAGTGACGGATGAGGAGCGATGAAATTCATCAAGGCTGGCAGAGAAGAAGGCTGGAGAAACTGGCTTTAGCACAGGAAGGTATGCGATCGTCTTTACAGACCAGAAAAATAAACCAGCATACAATTCTTTGCATAATTTTGTACTGATAAGCCCAGTTATTTTCACCTTAAAATATATTCTAAAATTAAAATTAACACAATGTTAAATTATATACACTTTATAACTTAATACAAACATAAAAGCATTACCATTTTATGACAAATTTTATTTCTAAAGATCTATACAGTTTTTGTGACTATACTTCAGGATGATTTTTGCCTCTAATACCATGAGATATTAAATATTATTAACAATTTCTGCTTTAGTTCCAGAGTGATTGCTGTGATACAAAAGATTACATTGAGTAAGTATGCATACCTTCATCTTTAGCCCTCCTTCCCCACAGACAAAGTGTCTTCAGGGTAGTTAATATTCTGGACACCATTTTTCAAGAGAAAAGTTTAAAATAGTATTCTATTATTATGTTCTCAATGGTCTAAATTGTTCTTCACAATAAACATGCTTGTTTTTTATTATATACACATGCATACATATGAAATTCTTGCCTAAAATACATGCAGCCACCATCAAAAACAATGATTAACCCGCCTTACAATCCTAAGAATGCCCCTTAGTAAGGCACTCGTGTTAAGAATCAGGATGTAACTACCAAATTAAATAAGATGTTTAAAGAAGATTTTTATTAAGCACAAACAACTTTTAATACATTATGAATACAATAGGAAAATGTCTTTCAATGAATATGATATATCAAAGATCTGAAGGGTTTTCTTCATATAGACAATAAAAATAATCAATTTTGAAGAATTACAAAGTAAAANTTTGAGGACACCACTATTCACTAACAGTCTAACTATGGTCTAAATATCCTACATCACCTGGGGAGGAAGGGCAGCCATATTTTATAGAGAATTCCTAAACTCTGATTAGCACCATTCAAAGCTTAGTATTGGTTTTTTGCCTACAAACTGACAAGTCAGGTACAGCGTGAAAGCAAGGACTCAGTGTGGTGGATACAGTTCCTTCTTTTATGATACCAGGAGTCTACAGTCTCAAAGCATGTTGTGNTTATGCCTTGGTAGTGGAGAAATGTTAGCATTTAGAGAGAGACATGTGTTGTGGGAAGAAAGGAGGCTTATCCTGCTGTGAAATGTATCTTAATGAGCTGTGGCTAACCCCAGAGTATGCCAGCAGCAAAGAAGTATGGGTGCATGACCTGCAGATCTGTGGGAGCTGGGGACATTAGCTCTCCGTGGTCACCAATTCAGGATGTCTCAGCTGCTGCCTTTTGAGACTGACCAGTTTCATTCTGTCTCTGATGTGTTCTGCAGTAGAAGCCATGTCACTTGGACTCCCAAAATATTGTTCAGTTCTAAAATTAGAAGACACAGAAATCACACAGGTTAATCCAAATTCATTTAACTGTACCAGGTGTATAAAAGCAGATGTTATCATAAAATATGACATGACCTTTGAGTGTAAACTAGTTCATCTGGGGCACAGTGACTTGTACCTATAAACCAGCTCTGCCGGGGTTACTCTTTCGCTGCTGGTAAATCATATGGCACTAAGCTACTTTGACAGTTCAAATCCAAGTATCCCTAGAGGTTTTCTTAGTGTAGACTATGAATGATATTCTTCCAAGGGAATAAAATGGCAACTTTTTTTCACTATGAATTCTAAATACTCACTGGAAGTTCGTGACATAGCAGTGTGTCCCTGTATCTCATTTAAGTTCTGTCTATCTGTTTGGCTCCAAGAAGCTCCCCACCGCTGTAACCTGAAAAGCCACAATTATCCCACCTGCAGCTGCAGCTGCAGTCACTGCTGGGCGGTAAGAAAAGGAGCGAAGACTTGGGTCCTGGCTTCTATCTTTTCCTCCATCATACTTCCACAAAGCAAGAATACCTTACTTCTACCTGATGGTGTAGTTTCTCTATTGTTTGAATTACATTTCCTTTGCCCTACCTCTCAGTGACTCACTGACAAGGTCTGTATTTCCAGGCACGAAACTCTCGATTCTTTGCCTGGTTTACATTTGAGAATAAAAGGCATGGTGCAGACCGGGGCCTAGTAACTCTCCACATGAAAAGCCGAGGATGCCTTAGAGCCTGGATAAGATGACAGGTTAGGAGATGGACACACCTGAGACTGAATCCTAAGGCCCACACCTAGACACTGGGGAAACCTAGTCTCTAGCTTAATCTGAGTCTCAGGTTTCAGCGGTAAATCACGAATCATCCGGCTCTATCTGGATTAGCAACAACAAAGACAAGAGCTGAAGCTGCTTGACTGGAACATCTCACTAGGTCCCAGTCCTTCCCAATCCTCACGCTCTGAGTGAGGCCCACTGTCTCAGAACTCCTGATAATCATTACAGCCTAGACTCCAAGCCCACATCTCCAGCTAATCTGTGATCATCCATCTATAAGTTGTGAAGATTCAACTCTAATGTCAGCAACACCTAAATGTCACTGCTGCCAACCGTGATCAGGACTTCTCAGTTTATGATGATTTACTGTAGGAACTGAAAATGTGGACCAAAATGAAGATACTTAGCTTTCTAAAGAATAGATTGATAAGAACATGCACCATACCCATCGGGGTAAACCACAGGAATAGTGAGTCTATCCAGAAGTGATTTTCCAATTGCTTCAATTTCCTCAAACTGTTCCTCATCATTCATTGCTTCAGGCTCTTCTGGACAGTCTTGCAAAATCTGTAGCAAACAGAAGGGCAGCACTAATCAAGAAATGTAAAAGGGAATTAATTAGTCCTGTACAAAGTCTGCAAGCTGAAGAAGGTATGTGGTTCCATGCTTGGTGTCTTTATAAGCACTGTACAAGACTGGTAAAGAAATTATAGTCACAAATGAAGCATATCTCTAGTAAAAATATATAATCAAAAATATAAAAACATCTATATTCATTTCTAGGAAAAAAATGAATGAAGTACTATTTGGAAAGTGAATGGAACCTGTGCTTAAGAAGGAAATAATTCATCTCTAGCTTATTAGGCAACCATTTACTAAACATTTAATGGGATGTTTATTTAGCAAAGTCAAGTGTGAATGTCAGACTCTGTTCTTAAGGAGCTTACAGACTTGACAAGTCAAAGAAACTAAGCTAAACCGATACAGTGGCTGCAAACACACCTCTGTGAAGACCTGCCTGGCTCCTTTCAGCTAGGATTCCACGGTTAGAATTCAAATAGAGGAGGCTGCCCCATCTTTGAAGACCTTTTATTCTTCTGGGTTTTTTTTTTTTTTAATTTAAAAATTCAAAATTTAGGGCTGGAAAGATGGCTCAGTGGTTAAGAGCACTGGCTGGTCTTTCAGAGGACCCAGACTCGATTCTCAGCCCCCACGTGGCAGCTCACAACTGTCTATGACTCCAGATCCAGAGGATCCATCCCACCAGGTATGTAAGTGGTGCATGTGTCTGTGCATGCACCCATATATAAAAAAGTAACATAAATAAATATTTAAAAGAAGAGAAACACCAACTTTTTATTTAAAATGTATTTATTTTTATAGACTTTCTATAGAGTTCTTGATTTTAAAATATTGTCACACTTAAAAGTAGGCTCCGAAAATATTATCAGTGGTGTTAGAAACTATAATGATTCTCCTTCTGATACAGGTGGGGCACTGTGCCCCAAGCCAGGGTGGGCTTCAGGCCCTACACTGGCTGCAAAGGCATGCCCACCCTGTTCAAGCCCATTAAGCACAACATGTAAGGTGAGCCACACATTGTGTAGTAATGAGAATGTCCACTGAAATAATGAGTTGATAAACCAGTCAAGCCATCTCCTATCTCCCTTTCATCCTCCTTAGGCCTTCGCCTGTCTGCTGTTTCCTGTTCCAGGCAGGGTCTCTCTCTCTCTCTCTCTCTCTCTCTCTCTCTCTCTCTCTCTCTCTCTCTCTCTCTCTCTCTCTCAGCCTGCCCTTGAACTTGTGATCTTCCTACTTCATTTACCAAGGGACTAAGACTGCAGGAATGAACCGACACACTCAGTGTCTGCAAAGGTCAGTGAGTGGGTGAGAGAGTCAGCTATGGCCACTTCTAACCGTGTGTGTCAAACATGATGCCTCGGTCCCTGAGCTTCCCTGTCTCACCTGTTCTGTCCTGCGATGAGGCGGCAGCCTAGGCTTTCCACATATTACTGCATATTGACAATCCCTACATATAAATCCCCACTGTAAGAGATCAATACAAAAGTAACTACCCAATTCAGCTTCCTTCTTGAATGGAATGTTCTCAGCTACTGTGAGGAGAAATGGGCTCTATCACAAACTTGCCCACACAACATTACTATTTTTTATTGCCAACTTCTATAACTAATGACATAAAACTATAAAAAAGAAGTTCAAGAATCTTTGAAAATAATCATGGAACAAAGGTTTTTTTGTTTGTTTTTCAGTTTTGTTAGTTTACCTGGCCAGCCTTTACCTTAAATTATACAACCATAAGGTAATTTTTAAAAACCTTCTGACAATTTTAAAAATGTAGTTGCTAAAAACAATTTCCTTTCCTGACCCAGTGACAGAGCCTGACAAGGTGACAGCAGAGCGCAGACAGAATCCTGGGCCTGGACTGGGCTGCATGGGCACAGAGAGGCGAGGGGAAGGCAGAACTCCTGTACCTCTGGAGTCCTCAGGCCAAGCACTCCAGCACTGGGTCAGCTCAGGAGACTGGGTATAGATACTCTTAAGGCAATACACACATTCAAATGAACCTCAGTAACAGAACAACTAGGAATAGTAACACACAGATTAATCATATAATCATATTATTCCAGTTAACATTTTAAATGCGTGCAACTTTTTCTTAAGGGAATACACTGGGGCTGGAGAGGGCTCAATGGTTAGAACACTATCTACTTTTCCAAAGGCCTCGTGCTCAATTCCTAGCACCCACATGACAGTACTGTTACTGTCTATAACTCCAGTGTCAGAGGAATGTGACACCCTCTTCTGGCCTCCAAAGGTACCACATACATGCAGTGTACAGACTTAAATTCATGCATACACTTATACACATAAAATTTAAAAAAAAATTAAACAAGTTTTTAAAGATCCTGCCTACCTTTTCAGCATTTGAGTGAAAGGCAATGGCCATCTCCAACCTATGCACTCTCTCTTCAGATGCTACTGTAAACTGCTTCCACACTCTGTTCAGNCGAGGAAGTGTGTCCCCTGAGGATCGGGAAGTACAGCGCAGAGACTGGCACAGCACAACTGTGGCCTGCAGCAGCTGTCTGCCATAGTCGTAAGTACTCTAGGAAGGAAAATAACCACCGAGATAGAATACAAGAATTCAGATGGAGGGGAAGGGGGAGCGCATGTGGCTGCACTAGACATCAATACTACATGGTCCAGTGACCTCAGAGATCTGATGATGACCAAAAGGAGGAGGTAAAGTTAGCTACATACTTTATATTACATCTAACAAAGTAAAATATAACCATGTGAGCTCCGTATTACAGAAAAACACAAACATACTCTCGATCCCCAAACAATTCTGTATTACTATGCTAATTCCAGTGAGCTACTAGGAGTGTCGCTTTTAATTTGCTGGTATCACACACTGATTCTGTGACCTGTTAGATAGTCCACACAATAGCACAACATAAAATACTACATACAGGGCACAAAGAAACCCTACACTCAAGAGTGAGTTTATATGCACCACATGATCTTTTCTTGGCTCTGTGTAGCAAAACTGACCTTCTTAGAACTAGTAGGTAAAGTTACACCATCATCTTGCAGAAAGCTATTCACACAGTGCACTTTTCTACACTTTTAGAAAAAGAAGACAAGTTCTGTACCTGTGCAACATCGACAAATTTTCTGTGTTTTTCCAGTAAAACCTTCGTTTCCTGAGCATCATCACCCAGCCTGATGTGAGTCTTCAGCAGGGCATCCAGAAGTTCACTTAGCCATTCTACCGCCTACATGAACATTCAGAATAAAACCAGATTTGTAATTATCTTCTTGTATTAAAATATGACATCTGTACAGAACTTACTTCTGTTTGATTAGTTAGTTCTTCAATTCTAACTTTGGTTTTAGCATTTATTCGATGCCATGCTCTATGAACTAATGATCTCCTCTGCTCCTCAAACTTCTGCCTCAAATGTCAAGGCTGGACCTACCAAAGAGAGGTGTTCAATGTAACCCAGCATCATGTGACCCAAGGCCATGGGTCCCTGTAATAGAGTTCTGCTGGGATCTCATTACAGATGTGATTAAGTAATTTTCTGATACTAAACACATGATTACATCAAGTTGTTTATATCATACTGAGAATTCTTTTATGGGGTGAAAGCAGGGTGCTTCACTAGCCTTCACTTCAGGATAGAACTAACAACTGAATTGACCAAAATAATTAGTAAAGGTTCCCAGTCTCTAAATCAGCAGAGGGTTTTGCTGAGGGGGTGAGTCAAATGAGATCAGTTAACTAGCTGAATACCAAGCTTATTCTCTACGGGAGAAACAAGAACCTGATGTAAAAAACTGACTTTCTTAGCACCACAGGAATCCACTTTTGTTCATAGTTACATGAACTTAACTTTCTAACTTGATCTATAAGGAAGAAAATCTAAACCAGCCTCCTATGTGGTTAACCAGGCCTTACCTGTGAAGCATCCTCTTCACATTTAAACAACTGCACCATCTGAAGCATCTTCAGCCTCCGCACATCTACCATGTCCTCACATCTAATGGACCAAACACAAACTCAGCTTATTATTCTGGGTTCAGGGATTGTCTGACATGCGTGTTTAACAGAACACTAAAGTACTTAGTCCTATGCTAAGAACTGCAACTATTTTGTACTGACTTGTCAGAAGTTTATGAATATCTAATCTATTATCTATGTTACATCAAGACCTCAAAAATACCTGGAATGATACTGAATGACAAACCCTCTTGAGGATAGCATGGATTCTGCAAAATATTGAAGCAAAGCATAAATGCAGTAGTCTACCAAAACCCAGAGAAACTTCCATCGCCAACCTTAATAACCAAGCTTCAAAGACAAAGGTATGAGTCTAGCAGATAATGTTTCTTGAAATTTAATTAATATATTTTATCAAATTATATTAGCTGAAAGAATATTAAATTCTGAATTAAAAATGTTTATTTATACTCTTTTAAAAATTAGCTCACAGATCTTCTGAGTCTGGTCTTACTGTGGTCAGCACAAATAATGTACAGAGCAAACTCTAACAGTGTCTTGGTGTAACTAAGATCTGACCCATTTCCTTCACTCCCACACAGTCCCATGAGAAAGCAGGAAGGGGACTCTTGCAAAGCCCCACATATCAGAAACAAGTAATTCAAGAGGTCCCAGGCTCTACAGTCAGTGTTCCTGAAGAAAGTCTAATGATAACCCAGAACCAGCTTACAGATTCTCAGTCGCAGCCTAATGTTACAATACAGCTTCTTATGGTAAGTCTACATGCAACAGAAGAGAAAGAATGATAACTGTTTCCAAAATATAAAACAAAATAGCTAAGACACATTAATAATAAAGATGATTAACACATAAAAGCTCATACATATTTTGTGTCATTGGGAAAGTAAGACAGCTTACATTTAAATTGTATGTTATCAAAGCACACAAATGTCAGTTTGGAAAATGTTCCTGGGGAATGAACTTTAGTTAGGTAAGATGATAAAGATTGTTACAGACCCAGCACTTTGTGGGGGTGGAGAGAACACGTGACTCACTTGCCTAGCATAAGCATCCTCTGGACAGAAAACAAGAAGATAGGGAAGTCCTGGATGCATGAAAAACACAACATATTCATGAAACAAAGCAAGCGGAATTTTGTGGAAGTTATAGGACACTAAGACTGCAGAGCTGAAGGTGGCCTCCCATGTGATCCTAGGGACACAGCTTCATCTCAGAAGACCGCCCCAGCATAATTCCATCCAGCGCACAGTCTGAGAGTAGTCCACAGTTAGCCATCTCTAGCCAGCTTCCCTGTCACCAGAAGTCCATGTCTCTACCCTACAGAAGGCATGCTGAACACTGGCATCAGACCCTTGAGGCCCTGCAGTTGTCCTTTTGTTGTGAATGGAAGGCTGATACGGAATATCACTTTAAGATGGATAAAGGTGAAAATAAGCACCAGCATCAAGAACAGCTTAGACCACGAGGCTAAAGATGAATCACAAACAGCTCAGGCAGCTCTGGTAAACTACAAGGCATTACAATTAGAGTAGCCAAGGCGACTGTGAAAACATCTGTACAACCAACTGCTGGGGCCTTTAAATGACATCACCTGTGGTCTGCAGGCTCAGGCTCGTGCACAGTTCGGGGCCTGTGCGTGTCAGTGGACAACATCCAGGAAACAAAACAAACAACAACAAAAATCAAACCAGAATGGAAAAGACTTAAAACCATCAACACCAAGATCTAAAGGTCAAGAGACTGAAGCAAACAAAAGAAACAAAACAATACAAAGAACCCAGTTACACAGAAGATGTTAAGACAAAACTGCAAGCAAGTATAGAGAGGAAGGGCTCTCATCACAAAGTGGATGCCGAATTCATCAGTTATGTCAAGGCTTGCCTCCAGACGATGGACCAGGAGGCTCCTTGAGCTCTCTGGCAGTGGAGGACGTCTTCTAAGAAAACAGTTTAAACGCCTTACAATAATCTACCTTTGCTTCACTGCTGCTGCAGCTGATACCTGGCTGTGGATTTTTTATAATGTGAAGCAAGAACTTTCCTCAGTGTAAATTTTCCTTTGGTAAATATTGCCCAGACCCCGCTGCCAAGGGTGTGCTGTCTAGATGCCTGTTCCATTTTCAAGGACAGAAATACACTTTTACTTGGCCTTAGACAGGCATGGAAGTCAAGGGCAGGACACAGCAGTAGTGGGGGTCAGACCTCCATCTGATTCTTTTTTCTTTTTTACATGTGAGTACACAGTCGCTGTCTTCAGACACACCAGAAGAGGGCATCAGATCCCATTACAGATGGTTGTGAGCCATGTGATCGCTAGGAATTGAACTCAGGACCTATGCAAGAGCAAGTAGTGCTCTTAACTGCTGAGCCATCTCTCCAGCCCTTCATCTGATTCTTGTACGTGAGCAGATTACTCTTGTCTGCAGCAGCCTGATGGGCAGCAGGGCCCAACGCAGGAAAGAACAAACCTTGGCATCTGATTGTGTGTAAGAGAACAGGAAGATTAAAGACTCAAGAGATAAATCCTAAATTTGGTAGCTGACAGCAACTTGAACAGGAAACTAGGAAAGAGAGCAAAGTTTGGGAGAAAAGGAATCTGATCTAGACAGAGTTGATTTGAGGGAACGTGGCACACCCAACTAGAGGTCCTCTGGTGGCATCCTGAGTCAGAGAGCCCTTGGTAACTAGCAAGCCCTGCATACACAGGGCACACTCAAGAGACGACACCCAGAGGAGAGTGAGACCCATGAGCCTTGGAAGTCACAACTTCAGCAACAGAAAGAGAAACCAGAAGGGATGGAGCCAAGAGGGTGATTTGAAATAAGACACAGATGTCACTGACTTTCGAGGAGACAGCGCCAACTGTGTCCACTGCGATTTAGAATCAAGCAGGTCAGGTCCAAATAGCCCCTGATTTTTCTGAGACTAAGCATTTATTAGATACAACAATTAGAAGTTACTGACGCTGGAAGGGGAAAGCAGAGAGTGACTGTCGGGGCAGAAAGAATAGAGGGACAGAAAATGGCACAGAGAAGAAAGGAGCTGGGGCACGCCTGCACAGGACTGAGCTCTGAGAACGAGTGGGGCCATCGGAAGACATGGGCTGAGAGCAAGCAACCCTCCCATGCCAGTTCTGGGTACACACTTACTATACTTCCTATTGGAGACCTAAGCACTCACAGGAGCTAGAACCAGGCTGGACCAGAACTTATGCTGGAGTGAGAAGACAGGAGGGTGTCAGAGAAGCCAGAGCACAAACACAGTCTCACCCTAAAAGCTGCTGGTAAGGACCACACAGGAGGACAGGGTGCAAAGGAGTCCCCTGCCCTGTGACTCTTCATGATGGAGAATGGAAATTTCTGTAAAATGACTTAAGTTTGCATGTGTGCAATATTCCATACAACCATGTCAGATTACCTTATCTGTGCCTATTCTTGCCTCTGTAATTTTAATCTTTTACTTTCTAACAGGTCACTAATATAGACTGAGTCTCTAGACCAGAGGTTCTCGCTGTCCTAACGCTGTGGCCCTTTAATACAGTTCCTCATATTGTTATGACCCCTAAGCATGAAATTATTGCTACTTCATAACTGTAATTTTGCTACTGTTATGAGTCATAATGTAAAACCTGCTATGTGACCCTCAAAGGGATCATGACCCACAAATTGACCTTAAAGTCTTAAATTCCTGTTAGTCTATCAAGGGAAACAAAATTGGTGTCAGCCCACTGTCTAATCCTACAGCCAACACAATAATGCATTGCATAAGAATAAGAATATTTAAGAATAATATATTGCATAAGAAAATGAGATACAGAAACAACTAGGTAAAACTTAATAGAACTCTAAACTAAGAAGACAGAAAAAGCACACGTCTCCAAAAAAGGTCGTCTTAAAGCAAATATGAGTATCTGAGAATAACTAAAATCTTTACAACCAGGTAAAAGAGAGATGACTCTTCATCTAATGAATTAGCATTAGTTTTCAGAACAATTACATAAGAAATTGTCACACTCACCTCAAACCTACTCTATACATAGCATATAACAGGTAAAAGATTTGAGTTTGCAAAATATGGAGTAGTTAACTGTTATCATGTTATCTTGATAAAATTTAACATTAACATTTAGACTTTGCCTTTGTTTCCTAAGTTGCATGTCTTCCATCACTCCTTGTATGTGGTCCACGTTTTCTTTATTTTCAATAGTTACATCCTTTCCATAGGCCCAGGAAGCCTGGTTGGAGATCTGATCCAGGAGACCTTGACCTTTTTCTCGTAAACCTTGTAATCCTACATCTAAAATAAACAACACTGGATTGAGTCTCTTAACAAAGGTGTTTTCCCCCAACAGCTAGACATGGGTTCTAAATGTAGACTTTGGACAGTGACATGCCAGGATGCAGATCTTTGACTATCTCAAGCAACAGAACCTTTAAATGGGGCTTAACTGGACCTCTTTTCCACTTTGCTAAATTCTCCCTAAATGAAAACTTCAAAGAACACATCTGCATAGATGACTATTGCTAAAAACTAGAAGTATGAGAATCTCTATTTAGCAAATACTATTTTCTGTTTTTTCTTTTCTCTTTTGTGTTCCATTTTTTATGGAACTAGTGCACATATTTTGTTTAAAAATGTATAATATTTGTGAGATTGAAAAATCACTCACAATGTTTGAACAGAAGAAAAGGATGAACACTAGCTATGAGTTGCAGCTCACATGCCATGGGAAACACCATTCAGGATGTACTGATGCCAAATTAGACCCATGCAGAGGAGTTCTCTTTTGAGAAAATGTGAGGCTCAAGAAAACTTCTGATACTTTAAAAGCACATTTGGCATATAAAATATTAAATAGTATTATGCATACCATCCATTAACAAAGGCTGTAAGCAAGTAAAACGTCAATACAAAAATGCTTTTTAAACTAATTCCCTGAAGCTGTTTTCATAATGAATTAATTTGGTTCAATCATATGTCATCCCTTTCTCCTACCTCGCCTCCCTGTTCAGTATCTTCTCCATTCACTCCTGCTGTAAAATGCCCCTTCTCAGTTTTACTTCCAGCTAGGAAGTTCATCTTTTCCTACTGCACACACATGGAAAGGGTCCAGAGATCAAGGGTCAGAGGTGGGTGGATTAATAGAACTGGACCACACTTTCCCTTGGAGATTACTCCCAGTGTGGAGACACAACGCACAGAATCAAACCAACTAATTTTTTTTCTCATGGTTAGAATATAGCAACAAACATAACAAAATCACAGAATAAAACACAGTTTGGGGCATGCAGGGTTTGCCATGGAACACTCAAAAATATGGTTTCAGCATGCACTATACATAGCTGTCCCTGGAATATGCAAGACATAGCACCTGTAGATTGACTGAGTAACAGAAGGTAAAGGCCCAAGGAAGGCAGGACTGAACAATCACAATGGAAAATAAATGCTTTATCATAAATTATAACCCTTCAAGGGAATAAAACCTTTTAATACTTTGTTTCTGTGTTCACTGCAAATGATAATTAGTTCAGCTTATAAATTAACTCTCTAACCATGGTAATATTTTTACAAAGAACTCTTTGGCTTCAGCATTTTTAAAATCTGCTTACCAACACTTTTCAGCTTCTCTTCAAGCAGTTTTAAAGTTTGCTGAATCGATGCTCCATCAGCTGGTGCTACGTCTACGCACAACATCCCTAATAAGCCGTCCAACTGCTGAGACAACTAAAGCAGAGGGACAGAGAGACAACCCTGATGTAACCAGCAGCTCAAGTCTTCAATGATTAATGAGGTCATCACAGATACACTTGGAAAGACTATGCAGTTAAAAGATAAGGATGAGTAATCAGAAAGGTTGTCTAGAAGATGGGACACACGGACGCATGCACCAGGAAGGTCAGCAGAATGCAAGAAGTTACTGATGGTTCCATTTCTGTCTGTTACAAAACACATGTACTGAGAAACCATCAAAGTGAACTACTAGCTTGGAATTCTCTAGTTAAATAAGTCCAATCACATGCAGAATGACAAAATAACTTAATTAAAGAAATTCATTTCATTACATCCACCAGAAAATTACTGTTCCAGAAAAGTCATCACGGGGCATGCAAACCTACAAAAGTTTTGTGCAGATTGTTTGGACCACTTGCAGACAGGGAAGGGAATCAGAGCAGGTACTCACATCTTGGGCCACACCATGAAATTCCAAAGCTGCCTGCAGGAGGTTTTGCCTAAATTCTAGCTGACTGGCCTGTCGATAGCAANCGTCGCTAAGCTGTTGCTGTAGAGACTTCAACTCCACAAGATCTTCCTCATCTCCGGCGTTTAAGAGTGCTGCAATCTGCTGGTTAAGCTCCACGTATACTGCGAACCACTCCTGTAACAGGGGCATCACAAAGCAACCTAAAGGTCAGGATTGCTCCTGGAGCACAATTTCTAATTTCTCAAGAAGAGAAACAGAAATTTTTGCAAATCAGAATTATTTAAATAGAGGGAATTCACATCCTTCCACTGTGACCCCCAAATCAGCCACAAATCAGTCTCTCCTGGGCTTTTTTGTTGTTGTTGTTAGATATTTTCTTTATTTACATTTCAAATGCTATCCTGAAAGTCCCCTATACCCTCTCCCTGCCCTGCTTCCCAACTCCCACTTCCCGCTTCCAGGCCCTGGCATTCCACTGTACTGGGGCATATAATCTTCGCAAGACCAAAGGGGCCTCTCTTCCCAATGATGGTTGACTAGGCTATCTTCTGCTATATATGCAGATAGAGACACGAGCTCAGGGGGTACTGATTAGTTCATATTGTTGTTCTACATATAGGGTTGCAGACCCCTTCAGCTCCTTGGGTACTTTCTCTAGCTCCTTGGGTACTTTCTCTAGCTCCTCCCTGTGTTCCATCCTATAGATGACTGTGAGCATCTACTTCTGTATTTGTCAGGCACTGGCATATCCTCACAAGAGTCCGCTATGTCTCTCCTGGGTCTTCTAAGTGGCCCTTCTTCCCTGCTCTAAGAGAAGCCTGTTTGTACTCAGAAAACACGGGGACCCCTGGAGTTTTCCCAAACCAACTATAGTTCTTATCAAGAACATCTTACAAGTCCTGGATGAGCCCATTCCTCATCATTACCTCCAGACTGTTGTTGTCTATTCCCCCAGACCTCACCACTGCCTCAGTGCATCTGCAGAATTTGAATGTCACCTTTTCAGGTCCCCTATCCACAGAGGAATGCCACAAAGGCTTGGCTTTCTCTTCACAGCATTTCCACCATCTATCAACACCAACTCCTGAGTTCATCTCTGACTCCCTGATTCCCTTCTGAACTGTATTTTTCTCTTTATCTTACTGACCTATTGTAGACACCACAAAAGCTGATTGCCTGCTACTATACAGCGCCTAAACCTCAGTTTCATGAATCCTGTTCTCTGCCCTCCAAGAACTGATCCCAACTGTCTGCCTTTAGCATGTTCATGTTACAATCCTATGGGGTCCACCAACCCATGTCAGCAGGTTTACTGCCCAGAGCTTTGCAGCCTCCTCTTCCTCCCTCTATCCTGGGTCAGACTCACACTACTTCCATTTAGACCCATGCAGGCTTCTTTCTATACATGTACCCATCATAACCTAGAACTAGGCTTCTCTGCCTACTGCGACTATACCAGCTCATGTGGCTAAGGTACTATAGCAATGTGCTATACAATTGTGGTCAGTAGCAGAACACATAATACAATGATGTTCCACAGATTATATAGCTTACCAACATCACATCACTCAGTCAATGTTTATGCAACATAAAGGAAAATACATTTTCAGTGCTTGCCCCACCTCCACACTGTTGGGTAGTGAATGGCAGGATACATGTGTGTACAACTTCGTGCCTTGATCATATCAGACTTCAAAGTTTTATTATTTAAAAAAAAACAAACTATTAAGCCTTATTCTGAAATGTCATTTTCAAAGAAAAATTAGTTTTATTCTTCTTTCCTCTTTTTCCACATATCTCTGGCACTGTGCCTGTGCTTCCCCAAAACACACACGCATGCATACACACACACACACACACACACACACACACACACACACACACGCACACGCTCGCACTCTCCTTTCCACTGCTGTATTACATGTATCTTATTGGACTCTCTTAGAACCTTGTTTCCCCTCATGATCTCCAGGTTTCACAATCTGCACACACACTTGCCTCCCACTTACTGACCATACACAGGATGAGAGAGAACATACAGTTCCTAAGATATTACTCCTTGCTTCACTGGAAGAACCAGAAGCATCTCGTGAGAACCTGTGAGCAATTCTGGAGCCCTGCACAAGGTAAACTGCCATACCCAGGGCCCTGCAGCCAGTCCACTGTCCGGCGCCCTGCAGCCAGTCCACTGCCCAGCGCCCTGCAGCCAGTCCACTGTCCGGCGCCCTGCAGCCAGTCCACTGCCCAGCGCCCTGCAGCCAGTCCACTGCCCAGTGCTCTGCACCCAGTCTACTGCCCAGTGCCCTGCAGCCAGTCCACTGCTGCAGACACAGAGCTTTGCCTGTGCAGTTTTATGTTGTCTGTATCACCCACCAAGGCTTTTTCAATTGGATTACTTTCATCAGCATGTACATCAGCTGAAATATATTTAAAAGCACATTTTAGGTTTTCTATACCTTAATGTTTTAAGTGAAATTACACATACATGCATATGTGCACACACAAACTTGAACATATATACACACCTGTATACAAATGCATGTCTATCACACACACACACACACACACACACACACACACACACACACACACACATCTTTCTTCTAGGGGTTCTCAATACTCATTTTCTCTCACTTACTATTCTCTTTTGAATTTCTACTAATCAAATTTCTCCTAAGAAGTTTCTCCTAATTTTGTACTATCATTCTTCTGAAACCACCATGTCACACTCACCAGAGACTCCACGTCTTAGCTCCTCCACGAACCAGGCCCCAGGCTCCACCCCATGATTCCACACCTCATCAGTCAGCTGCCTCCCTCCTTTAGTAGTCTCTAGTCTTTCATTTTTATTGCCTCTATCTCCACACTAGTGTAAGCTCAAAAAGTGCTTCTTATAGATTGAAAGGCATTACAGTCCTCAACACAGGGCCTCTGCCTACACCTTGTTCCCCCATTCCCTGGCAACACCAACATCCCACCTCCATCATGCTTCTGCAGCAGCTTCCTTCCAGCACCGAGGTTTTTGAATTCCTCCTTCACCACATTTCAAGGTTCAGGGACTAAGTGCCACCTCCTCAGAGAGGCCTTGCCTCAGCACTACACCTCTCCATTGCTCTCTACTCCCATCTCTCCTGACTTAACTGTAAATTCTATATGGTAAGACTTTGCTACAACTCAAGAATTCAGAACAATGCACGCCATTAACTCACACTGAATAAATATTCAAAATATAACAGACATTTCAGCCTCGGTATTAAATTAAGTAGGTAACAAGATAATTTTTGCCAATGTCTGGAAATTTTTGGGTTAACATGACTAAGACACAGTAGTGATACATATGAGAAGCCATACAACAAAGATCTTTATGCCTAGCCTGTTAAAAATGTTGAGGTCAAGCTACTGTTTCATTAATGGTGGTGGTAAGAATTGTCTTCCTATTTTATTGGTTATTTTAGAAACATAATTAGTTTTTAAGGAATTTTGAAAATAAAAAGTTATTACAGTAGATAACGGAGAGTAGGTATCAACATCTCATTTCACACCGTGTGTCTTGTGTGCTCATGTGCGGCATGGGGACAGGACGGGTCAGAGGACAACAACCTTCAGGCGAAGTTCCTCTCCTTCCAGCACACGAGTGCCTCTGACACAGCTCAGCTCATTAGGCCTGGCAGCAGGCACTTCTCACCAGCCCAAGAATGGCTGTTTTAATGTGAAAGGAATCATGGAGAAAATTGATGCCATGTTCCCAAATAGAATGTGATTTCACTGTCTTATTTATAGCACTTAGAAATTTAGTTAGTATTCTGAAGAAATGTGTCTACTTCCTGAAAAAGAAGTTGCAATGATTTTAAGCAAAGCAATACATTAAGGGGTTGGCCTTCTAGAAAATAATTTTTCACTGGGAACTTCACGCTTCACTTGGCTTCATGCTTATCAGAAGGTTAAGCTCTGGTGGGGCCCCAGGGTACACACCAAGGATGTAAATATAACACGAGAACGGCTGTGTCTCAAAAATCAATACCTTGATTAGAGATACAGATTTTATTGATTTACATAACTGAGACTGTCCTAAAGACACATCGGCCTGTCTAGGATGAGTCATGGAGACTGGGCTTGTCTATAATATGCACTGAAAGTCAATTAAAGTGTTTATTCCTACAAAAGAGGGGGGTGTACAGTGTGTGTTCCCCGAGGTGAGCAGATTGCCTTTCATTCACCCTGATCTATCCAGGTTATACATCTGTTATATGGAATATGATTAAGTATGGTAAAATGAAAAAGCACAGGATTTGGGGCTTGAACGAATATATAGTAGCCAATGAGTGTGAGTGTCTTCTTTGCAGCACTAAGACAGTCAGCCAATGAGCGTGAGTGTCTTCTCTGCAGCACTAAGACAGTCAGCTAATGAGCGTGAGTGTCTTCTCTGCAGCACTAAGACAGTCAGGTTTTAGCAGCCAGTGTTTGTGCAGTGGGGCGCTGCTGGAATGATGAACATCTACAACAGCTGTACCAGGAAAAGCATCCCGCTGCAGATGAAAGAAACAGTGCCAGGTCAGGCTACCAAGGTGATTTCCACACAGGATGTATCAAGAGGACATACTACTGGTTCCTATCAGATGGTATACACCAGGATATACATGTGGCCTCTGTGGCCAGGATCCTGACAGAATGTTAACAAGGCTTCACGGACCATACTCCACACTCTTACCACAGATTTCCTGCTTCAGTTGCCTCTACCAACCTACAAAAGACTTTTATTGAACTAATTAAAAAAAATTTTTTTTTAATGTTTTGAGAGAAGGAGTCTTCCAATTTGTAATTCTCCTGCCTTAACATTCTGAGATTATAGGTATGCAATACCACACCAAGATTCAACTAAAATATTTTAAAATTTGTTATCAGACTCTATAACCACCATCACATTCCTTACTATTTTCTCTGTTGTGCTAAAAAGCTGAATGACTTTCTAAACCATACTCCCTTGCAAAGAACTGTGTGTTAGTAGGAGTCTCATTCTTCTTTACACTAATCTTAAACTGCCAAACATATTGAAGTTTTAGTTTTAATTCTCCATTATGCTTTTATATGAAGTTTGAAATTTAATGCTTGACATTGTAATTTAAGGCAAATGGTATACTAAACATTTCCAAATTTTATCTTTGTTAGCTATCAATACTAAATTTTGCCATTACTTCACAAGACCTGATAAACACCAATAAATGCTTCCTGCAGTTGAATCTTATTTACAAACAAACAAGAGTTTCAATTTTGTTATTGGGTTTTTGGTTGGTTGGTTGGTTGGTTGATTGATTTTAAGACAGAGTTTCACTATGTAGTCCTGGATGGTCTAGAACTGACTATGTTGACCAGATTAGCTTCAAAGTTAGGGCAATTCTCTATAGGTACCACCCTCAGTTAAGAAAGTCTTGAATAAAATACTAAATATTATAACCTTAAATATCATAAGCTAGCACTTTTATTATCAACCAACCTTTTCACAAGTCAATGGTGCAGCGCCACCTATTGGTTAAAATTGTTCAATCCTTTTTAAACCTTACAAGGGAGAATTTCAAATCTAACTAAAGTGCAACCGAACACAATAATAAAAGTCCACATCCAGCAAGCTTTAGCTGTTTCCAACCTGCAGCTGACTCCATTTAATCCCAACTCCCACCCAGTCTTTCCACACTTCCCAATCATGCAGTGAATCTCAACCAGCACACACAACTTCAGAACAATCTGTGAGGAGCCATCAATGTTTTCCTCCAGGACCAGGAGTGAAGAACGTCAATTTGTCTCTGCAAGTTTGCAAGCACCAACAGCATAAGAATTAGGCCATGACCAAGAACATGCTCTCTTAGGTTTATTCATTAAATTGAGTGACTTCTCTAAGAGAAGACACAGAAAGGAACACGTGGAGCCCAGAGACCCACTGTGACGTCAGGAAAGCATGTCTGTCAGCAGTGCCTGCACCTGAAGAACCTTCCTCTAGATATCCCCACACAGTTGGGGGTCCTTTCCAGTTTACAAGTTCTGCAAACATTTGAGCACACAAAAGTATGCTGAAGCACACAGACTCCATAAGTACACTACTTCTTTAAAGTAATTTAATGACCTTGTAAAGACAATGTTACACAGATATACCTTTGTGTGTAACCTGCACCTTTATCCACACTTCATGAAACACGCAATGTGTTTTTCAATCCAATGTGAACTTATACATGGTTTGTGTATAACCCATTTTCTACCTATAAGTGTTTTTTCTTGGTTTCTTTTTAAAATAGCAAAACGCAAATGTCTTCAGATCCTCACATCACAAACCCTCACTAAAAGTCTTGCATAATTAAGTTCTCTCAGATAAAGTCAGGAATGCTCTGTGACTACTGTGGGTTTTAAAGGGAAAATGAGTATGATCGTTTGATATATAACTATAAAAAATTTCACATTGAAACCCATTATTCTATATGATTAATACTTGCTGAAACAACAACAATTAAACCCAGAAGTTTCCATCTCAGGAACTACTGGTAAAGGTTCTGTATTTTTAAGTCGCCACTTCCCTGACACTGTAAATGTCATCCAAATTGTGCTTCTTTAACCAAGTAATAGAACTGTATGGGAATCAGGCCAAACTGACACTGATTATATACCAGCCATCAAGGTCACTTTCAGACCTCTAAGCACTCAACATAAGCACTCCGTGCCCTACACCAACACTGGCAACTACCCAGCACCCAGTACTCAGTCCCACCCAGCTACTAGTGCTGCCAGGGCAGAGGGAAAGCTCCGCACTCACGCTGTGCTGGCTCTCGATCTCCTCGTGCTTCTGTTGCAGGGCCTGGGAGGCCCTGATGGAGTCACCAATGCCCCACTGTGCTCTCAGTTGCTCAGACCCAGGCCCTTCAAGCCAGTTCACAACCTATAAATGAAAAGGTGAGATGAGGATAACCAAAGGCTTTCAAATTTTCATTCTCATTAGTTTCCCATCCCCAAATTCCTGAATTCTCCGACTGTTTATAACTTAAATTATTTAAGTTCTATTTAAATATCTATTAAATATTTTAAAAATCACATGTAGTAAATGTCTCATCTGGAATTACATATTTACACTGGAATATCACTAACAGAAACCTGAACTTGGAAAAATGGATACTGTAACTAACACTTAGCTTTCAGCTATCTGACTATCTGCCAGGCTGAGGAAAAAAAAACAAGTGAGAAACCAACAAGACAGAACACTGGGATGCTTCTACTAAAGAGAGTTAAATTCTGCTTAGATTAAGAGATCCAGAACTACAGGATTTAGGGCTGGGGAGGACATCAGAAATGACACTGGTCAAAAGTTTTAACTAACACCTCAGAAAACTGAGTTTCAGCAATTAAGTAACTTGTCCAAGGTAATAATATACTATTGAAAAACTAGGACCAAAGGAAAGATTCAGTGGAATGTTCTTTCCAAAGCCCTAAAAACAGTTAAGTAACAAAGTTAAAATACTACTACTTTACAAACTACAGAATAAGACTACTTTAATATGTTCTAGGTGTCTTCCTAGGATAAACCAGACATCTAGACTTCTGAGGAGAAGCCCCACAAACTCTGCTCAAGTGAATATTAGGGGGATCTATAGTTTGCCAGGATGATGGGACTCAGCCCTCATCTGCAGTGTCACAGAGGTAGGTGTAAGGAGGTAAGAACCATCTGGGATAGATGAGTCATTCTAGCATCACAGGTTCATGCTTCCTTGTGGATCACTGAACTGAAAGATGCCCCAAGTTGTATTCCATCAGATCTTAACAGTTCAGAGCTGACTCTGGGTGAATTTTGGTAGAAACAACATTACCAAGTAACACTGGTTACATTATAACCTTTATCAGGTGCTGCGGGAACAGAGTAATGATGGACTGATGCAGGAGGTCCTGCTAACTCTTCCTGAACACTCTGTTAAGGAATTCTAATAAAGCAGAGTGGGAACAATATTACCAAGTGTCACCTGTTACTAAGTTACAACAGAATCCTAGACTAGATGTACAGAGACTTAAACCTAAACTTGGGACAGTTCTCATGAAGTGGGCACAGATGCTCCCGTCTCTAGCTGGAATGGCTGCATAGTGAAGAGCAATCTGTCTCTCACAGTGCACTTCTGCTAACTCAGGGTTGACACACACTCAGTTTTAAATGCTCATGCATTCTTATTATAATTATATAAACATACAATATAAGGCAATCCTGTGTGTTTCCTTCTGTTAATTTTCAAAGCAGCTTTCCTGTATCATTCTAGATGTATTTGCTTCAGCCAACTCCTAAGATCCAAATGATTTCTATCCTGTGATTTTTCACTTAGCACTAAACTACAATACTGTAGTGATTTTCCATGTGCAAACGACTAGGATGTTTAATAAGTTTACAAACCTCGTTTTAAGCAGGCCACCCCTTTGCCTGCCTCTCTCCAACTGTCCAGTCAATCAGCCCATTCACCCTCAGATGCTCAGCTATTGCAGCAACGTTCAAGACTCTGCTGTTGCATGGGTTCGTGATTATATGACAAAAATACACAGCAGTTATATACAGTATTTTCTCTAATTCTGCTTTACTTCCTTGGAAATACATCCATTGGACCTTTCTTGTCCAATGATGAAAATGCTAATGACTAATGCATACATTATACATCAGTCCGGTAAAATACTTGCTTCTATCCAAAATCACCATTTAACTGTATTTTCCAATAACCTTTGCAAGGTACACAAACTATTGTTATGGAAATACTCCTGCCAACTAGAAAAGAAATCTCTCCATACAGTTATTAGCAGTACTGAATACATTGCAAATGTCTGTTTATTCCATATATGGGGTCTTCTGTGATTTCTCCTGTCTTTTTATCTCATATTCTTCTGCTTTAATATACAAACTTCTGCTTTAAGGTTCAATACTATCACACAAAGCTAAAAAATAAAACAGTATTACTGCTGAGCAACTGGAGTAACTGTGTTGAGCTTCCTTCCTTTTGGCTGAACTCTTGTCAAGTTCATCACGAACTCTACTGGCAGGAACTCTTCCGAATAAGCAGGGATCTGGTCCTCAACACCTTTGGGCTCTCATCTTAGCGTCTCTGTGGGAGCAGGGCTCTAAGGCCTGTTTTACGTCACTGGATAGTGTCACTTTTACAGAGTCATGAACAGGTGCCAGTCGGAATTCTGGCTCTGTGCCCACTAGTACTTTTAAGAGTGTGCAGGGCTGCTTTCAGGACGTGCCAATCGGTGTTCGTAAGACACTCATTACTGTTCCATATTTTAGTGTTAGATACAATAGTTAAAACAGACACTTTCTTAAGAAATGTACAAGCCTCTTGGGAAAATACAGATGAGAAACAAACCATAAAGCCTGAGAAGGCAGAAGGAGCTCAATGCAGAGAGGGTGGGGAAGCACAGAGGCCAAGACTTACAAACTCAATCTACCATGACAAGTCTTACACAGCAACTGGAATACCCTGACAGCAGCACTGGGTGCCATATTTAAGGTGAAGGCAGAACTCAGACTCAGACTGGGTACTGCTTCCTGACTGATTAGTTAAATATGAATGTCAACGTGTCCTCATGGGTTCCTGTGCTGTCCGCTATCTTCAAACTCTTGCCCTTTACCGTCTAACACAGAAGAAAGCCCAGTCACCCGACACCTCCTGCCCTGAGTTTCCTGGCCGGTAGACTGTACAAAGCAAACCTTTGTCCACATCAGTAGTCTGTCTGCTGCGTTAGTTCAATGACACAAAAGTGAGCTAAAGTACAGACACCTAAACAAAGGACAGACATCTCACCGACACAGAAAGGTCAATCATATGAGATGTATGTATGAGTACACACAGCTTTAAAGCGCACTGAAACCTTCTTTCTTCGATATGGAACACCATAGTGTAAATGCAGTAACTGTATGACTATTTCTAATAAAAGTATTCAAATTGAGGTCAATGCCTAGTAAACAAGTCGATTTAAATGCATCAATGATAGGAGCTTGCCAAATGGTGTTATAAAAATTTCATTCACACTTTACTCAGTCAAATATGAATGTTAACTTACTTTAAAAACAGTTTTATATATAATCTATAACCTTATGACCCCTCAAACAGTTATCGATACATTTAAATGCAAAGTATAACCTTGGAAATGTGTCCTTAAAACCTGTGAGAACAAATATTTGCACAGGCCAGGAACTGCCTATGTCCGTCCACAACTGTTTCGCAGCTGGACAGCATGGGTGTGTCAGGACACATGCGTGGTCAACCCCAGCAGGAGGGCAGCCAAGCACCTGACTCAGGAAGGGCCTGGGGACTGGGCACGGAGCCTTCAGCTGTGCACTTCGCTACTGACAGTGCATCTTACTCTGCACCTATGGCCTCTCTTTAGAATGGAGGAAAAGCGCAGGCTCTAAAAATAATACCTGCAGCGTTGGCAGAAACGCTGGTGCATTACACAGCGGGAGCAACCACAGCCCCTTCAGTGAAATGGTGATGTTGCTTACCTAACTCCTAACTTCACAGAAGCAGCATAGGGATATCTGCATTCCTCACGAAGTCTGACACTGTCCATCCAAACTGTGTTTGAAAATTACCATGTGACTACTCAGCACTCGGTTTATCAGAGCTGTCCACTGTTCCCGCCTCACGTTCTCAGAGATGCTAGCTCAGGTGAGTGGCAAGTCAGGGTTCACTGATTTAACATAAGCAGACATGCAGCTTTCTAATTAGCTTCATGTAAATTGATTTCCCCAAATATGCAAGATGCTCTGGTGTATGCCATGTCACTCTCATGCTACTGTAGGTACATTTAAATAACCGCATTGGCAAGGGAACTCCATCTTTCCTTAGGTCTGTGGGACTGCTGCATGCTGATCACTGGTATACCAGCATGTTTGCAGCTTCATAAAGAAAACAGCCAGGTGTGGCCACACATGCCTGTGTTCAAGAAGCTGAGGCACGAGGCAGGAGAAAGATAAGCTCAAGGCCTGTCTGCACCACAAAGTGAGACCTCGTCTTTAAAAGAAATTTAAAACAACAAAAAAATCCCTGAGCTGTAGTGAAATTTATGTTTTTAACAATGATGCTAACTATCATAATCATTATAAATATGACCATCATCAGCATCAGCATCTTCCTTCTCTAATCTCTTAAATGAACATCCAAAAATGCATTTGTCAATACATTAACTTCTTTGAACTTTTCTACTCAGCAAAACACACATGGTGATTAATCTTACATCTATGCATAAACCCCAAAGTCACAACTTGTTACCTATCAGGCATTAAGGATCTTATAAAATTATCATTTTAAATCTTCATTTAAAAGTCTTAGTAAACAGGTGCTGTTGTTGCTGTAATTGTTCTGTTTGTGGAGGAAGAAACAAGGGCATAAAACAGTCTCCCAAGGCCAAGCTGCTCAAAAGAAGAAAGGCCAGATCCAGACAGCCTGGGTTCAGACTCTGAGTCCTGCCCCAACCACTGTGCCATGACAGCTCTGTGCTGTCACAGGTACAGTCCGTGTACTCAATACAGACCGCCTTTAACATACTAACTAGTACCTACAAACAGTCGCAATTAAACATGTGCTCAAACATCTTTGATTTATAGGTGATTAATATAAGAAGGCGCTCTATAGAATTCTGTGCAATCCAAGACTCCAAATCCACCCCCTTATAATGCTATCCTTTTATCACCCACAAAATGGCAGCCTCCTGTAAACCTTCTGTGTGATAAAATTTGCCATGTTTCTAGAAAATGAAGTCACCTGCTACTTCCTCCCACCAAGCCGTCCCGATTCTGGCAGCCACAGAAACGATTGGACTAGAAATACATAAAGCACTCTGGTGCTTTCCTTGTGATAGTTAACACTTTTTTTCCTTACCTCTCTCAGCAAACAAAACTGAATCTACTTCTATAACCTGTATACAATTTAGCACCATGCCTAAATATTTACCTAGAGAACCAATGGATCAAGATTTTGAAAGAACACTTCAGTATTTCAAGCTGCTTGGACTTGTTTTTAGAGGTTTCGTTTTTTAGTTATGTGTACATGTATGTCTGTGCATGGGTATATACATATAAGCACAGGTACTATGGATGATAGACAAGCATATAGCATCAGATCCCCTGGAGCTGGAGTGACAGGTAACTGGGAGCCCTTGAAGTAGGTATTGGGAACTGAACTCAAGTCCTCTGCAAGAACAGTATACTCTCTTACTGCTGAGCCATTTCTCTAGCTGAGCCTGCTTGTATCTTCAAATGAAAATTATTTAAAGATTTATTTTTTAATTGTTCAGTAGATAAAAATCTACCATAATCTAATGAATAGAAATGTCTCATATTTGTTTTGGGATTTTTCAGTCATATTCTATATGAAAGTCAACTCTAAAAGCAACTAAAAATTTGTAAGTACATTTGTTTTTACTAATATATAAATGGGTACATTTAATATTAGAATTGCCTGCATAATATGTATCACCTTTATATGCTTGAATAAAATACTTTACAATGATAGTAAACAGTCTAGTAAGTTTTAGAAATTAAGAATAACTCAAACGACCATGTTCAAATGTTATGAATTTAATGAATATAGAAAGCATTTATGTTTTAAAGTAGCTGCTTTTGAAGTCATTTGTTCGTGAGTTAAATAATCAATTCCACCACAGCAGAAATAATTTCTTTAGTGTAGATGCTCCCTACGAAGATACAAATCCAGTTTGTAATCTCTTAAGTTCTCTACGTGACTGTCAGGGAAGATGCCCAGAACTCAGGAGGATGAGCCGGGGAAAGGTGGGCAGCCTGACACCCACCTGCATCACCTTCTGCTGGATCTCCTCCAGCTGTGTGCGCTTACTGCGCTGCCTGCAGACTTCCTGGTAGCGTGTGTACTGCTCCCGGAGTGAGTCCAGCAACTTCATAACCTGCGGCTGTGCCAGCAGCTCGTCATCCATAGGAGACCACGAGACCCCTCNGTCGGAGCCATTAAATCGACGCTGCTGTAATTCAGATAACAACTCATGCCCTTTACAAATGAAAGATACTTGTAATTAATGCCCACAAAAAGTACAGTCCCTACAGGTTCATCTTCTAAATCCTCGTCCTGATTTTAAAACCTACCCTTCTGACGTCTCATGTGGAATGAAATGCGAGTAGAAACTTCATATATCACATTGAGTAGGAAAACTGCTCATGTGCATACACATGAGAGCGAAAGTCATTCAATATGTACTAGAAGGCACATAGAAACAAATGCCAATCGTGTAAATATAAACCCCCTATATGCCACAGTAAATGTAGAGCATATACATTGATAAATACTTATCAGATTCTTGGTGGACTGTTACTTAAGATATGGTGTCAATAAATTGTCTTTGTGAAGCAAAATTACACTCTAAAATTTTCATTACTAATTCAAGAAGCATGTTGGAGGTTTTCAGCTCCTCACTCTCAAGCACAGCACTTAGAAGTTGACAGTGAGGCAAGTGTGCCATCAGGGTAGCTGGAGGGAAGTTTTCTGAGCAGTACAGAATCACACTGAACTCATCTCCACGGGAGTGCCTGTAACCTACTGACTGACTGGTGAACGGGCCATGCTGGTGGGAGAATGACACATAGCAAGCTCACTCAGGAATCTACTCACACATGAGAAGCTGACACAGAAGAGGTCATACCAAAGCTATAGGCACATCGACAACTTTAAAAATGAGCAGACTGTTTGCCCAGGATAAAACTATTCCTATTGTTACACAGGCATCAAAAATACAGATATAAATTTTCTTCTTTCCTTTATTTTGGAAGTATCCTAAACTTAAATACCTTTTAAAGTTTAGAAAGAGAAGGCTTTTTTTGTAGCTTTTAAATATAATCAATTTCTAAAAAACAATCTAGTTGTTCTAAATCTCCATTATATACTTTTAGTACCTACTTTAAGTGTTAATAGCATATAAAATAAAACTTAGTGCATATATTTAAATACTTAAAATGTTCTTAAATCAATGGCTTAAAATAAGATGCTTTTGAAATGCTAAATAATGCATGAAATTAAGTTTTCATATAAAATAGTACTTTTACTGACCGACGACTACTGTGATGTCTAAACATGTAACTTAGGGGTAATAAGTACCCCTTTCCTCCCTGACGAACTAAGATCTATATCACACTCAAAACTGACAAACAGCTGAAAAAATACATCAAAACTATTCAGATTTAAAATGTAATTCCTGGCATTTTTTTTAAATTGAAAATACATTTGTTTTAAAATCTGTGCAAATACTTAAAACACATATAATCTTTGCATGAACTCCATATATGTGTATGTTTGTCATTAATATCAGAACACACCCAGTTTTTATTATTTGGACAACTGATAGATATCTTAGCATTTTCCTTGTGGGTACCGTTTATACCAGAGAACATTCAGGGCAATCCTTTCAGAGAACAACCTGATGCCTCCCTGACTGGGTTCAGGTTCTGACTATAGACCTTACTGGCCACTATCTATGCATACATAACCCTGCCCACGAAGGAAGGAATTAGAGCCTCGTTCTGATTAGGAATGTAGGCAGCTCCTGAGTGACAGCTGAAGTCCTTCTTTACATTCTTGATTTTGAGAGATCTCTGCAGGTTTCTCAAACTTTTATTTAACTCATTCTGTGGATCAGGCAGGTCTTGAACTTGTTATCTTCCTGACTCTCCCTCCTAGGCACTGGAATTCATCAGCTTGTGCCACTAGGCCCAGCTTAACTGTTTGAGCCTCAGTTTCATTCCTTTTAAAAACAATGTTAACAACCAACCTCACGACTGTGCTGAGGAATAGAGTGCTTAGTTTGTGCCTGGAACCCAGAAAGATTGTAAGTGTGAGCTATTAATTTTTTCAGATCAGAAATAAAGCTACAGTATTTCATTAAATGAATTCCAATTCATTCTCCTAGAATTGATGGCTGTCTACTACAGTCATGGGGTAGGGCACACACAGCATGAAGCATGGGGCATCAGAGTGCAGGGCCACCACCAAGGACTCAGTGATTTGCCCAGGATTACCAACCGCTGTCACTGGTGCCTCTGTACTCGGACCTGCTTTGAGCTGTGGTAATAGATTTTCTTAATTGATTCTGAACAACTTATTTACTTAGGTTATATTTTTATCTCTAAGCCTTGACTTCTTCAAGTATAAAAGAAAGACAATAATACTAAGTATCTCAAATGCTGTTGAGGGAATACAACACATAGCAAGTATTCAATAATCACAATAAAAACACAATGAGATAGAATTAAATACACTTTATGAAATTCATTTTATAACATAGGAAACAGGTCCAAAATTTTTAGGAGGAAATAATTTATCATTATTAATTTTAAAATATTATATTAACACCATTAGGTTAATCCCATATAGTTCAAAAAAACTGTCCTTTAAACTCCTACTACACTAACAAGTTCCATGTTGAGTAAATATTTAAAGAGACTAAGACTTTGCTTACAAGATTATTATCATCACGAGTAAATAATGTTACCTGTCTGAAGAACCGTCTCAGGGTCAACGGATGGAAGAAAGTTTAAATCCACAGACCTGGAAGACAGCAAATGAATCATTTTTAAATGCTATAATATTCCTATAAATCTATTTCAAAATTGTTTTATACTTAATATATTTATTCCAGAAAGATCTGATGCTAAATTCTACCAGACCATTAAAGAGCCGACGCTAGTTAGTATTCCTCAAACTGTTCCATAACATAGGAAATAATTACTACCAACTCAGCTTATGAAGCTAAAACCAGAAAGAAACAGAGCAAAAAGAACAATTTCCCTGAATGAAAATAAATGTGCAAAATTTTTGATGTAATATTTGCAAACCAAATTCAATAACACATTAAGAGGATTACATACTATTGCCAAGTTGGGTTGGCTTCATAGCAAATGTAAGAATGGTTCACCATATATAATTAAGTAAGTGTACTACAGCACAGACAGACTTCAGCACAGAAACCTCAACAGATACAAGGAGACAAGGGTTTTCATTCTCTTCATTCTTATTCAACACTATCTGAATTCTTAACTAGTGCAGTGACAGAAGAAGAAACAAACAGTACAAACAGAAGAGGAAAAGTCAAATTGCCCCTTAGTAAAAATGACATGACCATGATTATTAACCTAAAACACCTTACAGAACCAACCAGAAAACTTAGGCCTGCATTGCATGTTGACTTTTGTCTCCTCCACCTTTGGAGTAGCATGCAGACATTACTAACATGCACACTTATACACATGCACATGTGGCGTCCTAACAGATGCACTCCGCTCCTTTCACACTGAGGTCCTGTTTGTCAGGCAGTTGGATTTCTGCCTTCACGTTCTTAAATACATGAGAAAGAGAAAATTCAAGAAAAATTGAGGAGCTACCAAATCATAGCCAAAAATCATGCTGCTCTTCAAACTAAATCCTGTAGCTTGTTAGTTTATCCTTGTCTTTAACTCTTGGGTAACCTAGATGCTCCCCGAAGGCAAACACAATGAAGATTGATAAAAATTTGCAAGGGATGGGATTCTATTACCTCAATATGAAAGAAACTAAACAATAACATTTGTGTGGAAAGAGACTTGTCAACACAAGGATTTATTAATACTTCTTGTAGACACCCAAGTCAACATTTCCCAAAGTATTTCTGAAAACATTAAAAACACATTTTACTAGAAAAGGAGAACCAAGCCCTGGCTTATTGTCATATAAACATGTGGTGATACAATTAAATTGGTTTCTTTGATGCCGTGCTTCCTTAGAGACCTCAATCCAGGTTGACAGCCACAGCAGGGATAGAAATATTACATTAAACTCTGACCATTTCCTATGGGAACTCTCTTCAAATGCCTATCTTTACTGAGAAATAAAAGTGATATATATGTACACACACACACACACACACACACACACACACACACACATAAATAAATTAGTTGAGTGATGAAACGCCAAACTCCTTACCTTAAACTCTCGAATGTCACACTTCAGAAGAAGTGTACTGTATGCTATACATTTTGGTACTAGTGGATTTAAAGACATTTTAAGAATTTTAATTCAAGCTGCAGATGTTCTCAGGAAAGACAAAACTAAGAATAAAAAATGACTTCGTTTTCAAAGCATGTTCTTACAACAGAATGCTTTCCAATGCGAGGAAAAAAAAAATACAGCCACACTCATCAAAAAGTAGCTTTGTGGAGCCAGCTTAGGTCAGAGGAACAATGCATGTGCAAAGCAAGTGCTTATCAGCTGTGCGTGGCAGTTCTGAGAAAGACTTACTCACTGCGGTCCCTTTAACCTGAGCCAGCATCAGGCATTCTTCACAGGACTGCCTACCTTTCTTTCTCCTGCTCATTCCCCTTATCACTTCCATTGTTAATCAGAGCCAGTTCATCTAGCAATGACGTAGACTCCTTTGTAAACTTCTCAAAGACCTGCAACAGGAGATTGTAGAGACATACAGTGAAAAATCTCAAAAAGCGATACATAACAAAGACATCAGTTAACAGCAACCCCTTTAGTCAGCAGGATTTCTTTTCCTTCCTGAACCATCTATACCAATAACAAATTTTATAACTACACAAACGTTACTGAGACCAGCTGTAGCCACCAATTCTAGTTAGAGACATTTCCTCAACTTACGAGATCACCAGTACGTTTACAGACAGTGTACTGTATAAAGATGCATTGCTTATAATTTTAACATGATTCCCTATGTATGTCTGAGAAGGGATTTGGGCTCCCTTGAACAGAGACAATAAAGTAGACATACAGTTGTCCAAGAGACATGTCACTGTTGAAATACAGGGCAGGAATGGCTGCTCATTCGTGAATAACCAAAGTTCTCTACAGTTTGTTAGTACACAAACTCTAGAAGCTCCATTAGAGACCATTCTCTCCACAGTTCAATAAAAATAGTGCTATGTGACACAGAGAAGTGCCCCTCAGAAGTCTGGACAAGCAGACGCTTTCTGAAATGATAGACTTAGTCTGTCATGCTGTGCCACAGCTGAAAATTCACATGATGTTGAGGTATCTTCTGAAATAGTCATGTCGCTGAGATCACCACTCAGGACATTATGCTCCTGTCACCTGACTCTAAACCCCATCCAACATAACAGTCAACACAGGGTACTGCTGTACCTGCTGGGCTGCTAGAAGGGTTTCAGGTCCATATTCATTTTGTCTTGCTCACAATTGCAGAAGATAGAACTATTATTATTACTACCATTTTATAGATATGAAAACTAAGATATGAAGAAATTAAGTACAAGTGAAGGCCACACACTGGTTTCTAGCATCAGGACTCTAGTCAAGTCCAACTACTGAGTGTGGGTTCCAAACCCTACACTACTAAGCACACACAATGTTTTTATAAAATATTAGGTTTTATACAAAAACAATCTATATCTTAGTTGATTATAACAAGAATGTTCTTCAAACATTTTATCTACATGTAAGAACACTTGATTATCTTGATACCAACCAGCCTCTTATTCAGCCAGTCCATATGGTCATAGGTGAGGCTCCCACCAAAGTCTTCTGTCAGCTGGCATGGCTCTATGTAACGTGTCAGCTTATTGGCGGACACTAAAATAACCTACAGAGCAAAAGGTAAGAGATACTGAGTAAATTATTAAAGTCTCTGAAGGGAAACGAGGAGATAAGAACATGTAAACTTGCTTCAAAACGACAGCAAATGAGCATTTGTTTAGTTAATGCAACAGCATCTAAAATCATTTCAATAAGTCATGGTTATCTGCTTTAAGAAATCTATCAAAATATTCTGACAATACCAACATTTTAAAAAGTACTAGCAGCTCAGAAAAACCATTTTTAATATTTTATCAATATTTAAAAATCCTTTAGTAATGAAAACTATTTTCTTAATAAAATCATAAGAAATTGTTTTATCAATTTAAAATTAGCTGGTTGTACTAAGATAATAATTATGTATTTTCTAGGCAAACTCTATAGAATATATACTCCTAGGATCCAAATTGTAACATCCAAACACTATTTCTCAGTGAAAGAAACCAGGCTGGTCAGGGTACTGATGAAGTAAATATGCGCAAGAATATCATCTCTCACTTTATATGACCCAGCACAGGGAAGGCCAGGGCCAAGTAGTGGGAGTGAGTGGGTAGGGGAGCAGGGGCGGGGGGGGGTATAGGGAACTTTCAGGATAGCATTTGAAATGTAAATAAAGAAAATAATAATAAATTAAAAAAAAAAAAAGAATATCATCTCTCCTAGATCACCATAAACTGTCAGCGATCGCTATGGTAGCACCAAAGGGACCTGAAAAGACCTTTGCTGACTAAAGATGTCAGTAAGAATAAGTATGGACCCATACACTGAATGGTTTAAGTCTGTGAATTTAAAAGATAATAGTTTTCAGGTTATGCCAAGGGATAAAGTCTGTATGCTGAAGACCAGCAACAGAGGAAGTTAAACACAGGCAGCATATTTCATAAGAGGGACCAATGGCAGACACGTAGGAAGACAGGGCACGTCACTCGCTATGCAAACACTCCAGCAAGGACATTGAGAAAAAATAGTAGAACCAAATCTCCATTCCCCACATTTTGATGAACTAAGAGATCAAGACATTGAATGGCACAGCTATTAATGAAAGGATGATGGACAGTCAGTGACTGAGTCTAATTATTAAGGAACACATCTCCAGGTGAGCAGCTTTGGGAAAAGAATCAAATCTGAATACCTATGGAAATCCAAGTGTGGACTTGTGGAAATAAAGACTGAAGACTGTGGAAGTGAGTTAAATACAGTGCAGGATGCTCACTACAATGTGTTCACAGTGCTACACAGTGAAAGCTGGGTCTGTCCAAGAATGACAACAATGGGGGGGGGGGAGGGAAGAATGAGAAGAGGAAAGTGAAGATCAAAAGGCTTCACTTAATGGAAAAGCCCACACTCCCACAAGCATTGCATATTCTTGTCTAAGAAGCACATACAATTTAACAACCTTTCTGTGCATGCACCAGTCTTTAAGGAAAACCCTGGCAGATGAAAACAAAAACCTAACTGAACAGATAAAGCAAGTTTACAAGAAACACAGAACATAGTTCACAACACTTCCAAAAGAGTAAAAGTTAATTTATTCTGAGCTGTGCTTGAGCTATGAGTGAGGACAGCCCTGAAGCACACGTGCAGGCTGAGCCATGTGCTCCTAGGTAGAAGCAGTTAATCAAACTTTACAGTCACAGAACAAGAAAGCGATCAACTTAAAGTCTTTTTCAATCAAACCTAGCTGATGATGTTCTTAGCTTTCAGGTTGGTGGAAGGTAGTGGCCTGCTGTTAATACAGTCTGAAGATTTTTATCTGTAGTTGAAATGATAGATCAGATACTGAGGTGAGCTATTCAGGGGACTAAAGATAACCCAAAGTAATTTGGCTCTAAATCTATAACATTCCAACTGTCCCCAAAGTTTTAATAAACTTCGCTAAAACCCGAGAAGACTGTATGTCAGCAGGGGTGTTCTTGACAAAGGAACATAAAGTTTCCTTTTGGATATCACCACTGATAAAAAAGGTAAGAATCAGATGTAATTAGAGAAGAACATAAATGTGAATAATATACTTTTATTATTACGAGCATTTATAGATAAAAGGGGATGGAACTTTCTGATTATTGGCATCTCAGTTTGAGGATGAGATTAATGCCAGTTCTAGTCTTGTCAATAAACAGATGTTGTCCCCTGACATCAACATCTGTCAGTCGGCAGTGAGGTGCTGCTGAGGGACAAAAGGAACTTGCAAACACTGAGCTCAACGATGCATGCAGATTTCAGACAGGGCGGATGCTCTGAGAAACACTGAGGCTAGCAACAAAAGGAATATTTGGTGGACAAGAAAAAGCACGTGGAAGTGAACAGGAGATAGATGACCAGAGAAGAAATTCACAAAGACAGGAAAGAAAATGTGAAATCGTGGAACAGTTGTCAGGATCAGTAGGTGTTCAGCTAAGTGACACCATGGAAAGCTGATAATAAAACTGCTATATCATACATAATTCTATAAAGTAAAGCACTTAGCCATGCTTGTAAGAACATTGGTACTTAAAACAAAGTTACACTTTAAAGTAAGTAGAATATCTACAAAATATCTACAAAATATTTACAGAATATTTACAAAAGCCCAAACTATCTGAAATGATACTAAGGAAAATAACTTTCAATTAAATCAGAATCAATGTTGAAATTTGATTCTACCTCTCAGCTCGAAGCACCCCTTAGTAGCTAGGCTGAACTTCGCCTCTAAAGTTCAGTGTGTTTAGTGGCAAAATAACCAGCATCTGAAGTAAGTCCTCCCTCTTTAAGACATCAGGCTTTTAAGAAGCACTATTTGCTAGGTAAATATCAATACTGATCCTCTCCGGTGTCTAAGAGAAATATACCGATGCAAGGAGCTTCATTCATTAAACTCTTCCATTTTAAGGCAAACATCCATGGCATCAGACCAAAGCTGTCTTTTCCTTTATCCTCCAAGATGTTTAGTAACGGTTCACTTGTGCAGCGAGCACACACCTATGCCTAAGCAGATGTGACAGGCTGCTCTGTCCCTGTGCTGTCCTCACTGAGTCTGAACAGCTGGCACTGGCTCACTTTGCATTATCTCAGAGCAATGTTTGCTGCTGGTCCCTGGCTATGCACTACGTGTCTCCAGTGCTCTCTCTGTGGTGCCAACTGCAGAACTCAGGCTTTCTTGGCTCAGCTTCTTGGGATGTGGTTTTCCACCCAAACTGTCAGGAGAATACTCTTTGTACTAGCTGGACCCATTTTCCTTTAATTGGCTAGCACACAGTTCTCCACTAAGTCCATGTATAGTCAGGCCTACTAATGACAAAGTTGCAAAAACAAGTGGGGAAAAACAATCTGGTTTCTACTTAGTATATAGAAAGCTAGAAAGAACACTGCTCTAGTCAAAGTAACTACAGAGATATCTGAAGCCTGTGTTCATTGCAAAAATAATGAAACAAAGCAAAGAGCCAATTCAATTCTTGGCCAGTCAGTTAACAACATTCTCCCTACCTACTAAAACCAAAGGAAAAATAAGATGGGTTATTATGCAGGCACAAATGCTATTTACCTTGATTTTTTTATTGTCTTACACGAAATGTCAATTATTCAATTAAAAATATAATACAAAAGCAAACAAGATACTACACAGTCAGGACTTAAGCAAGCAATGTAAGGAGAGTAAGAGAAGCAGCGACTGCATTGTCAGGTCGCTGGGAACTCTGCAGGCAGCTGTGATACAGAGGCAGAGAGGTCGTGGGCAGGGACAGATGAGAGTTCACCAGAGACAAAACCCAAACTCATCATTTAGGGCCTAAGGAGGCTAGATACCTCCCTGGATACCACTGCAAGTAATGAAACCTAAAGATCCTTGAGATCTCTACATACAGTGTCACTGCATTTGCATATACATAAAGCACACATAAAGCTCCTGCATGCTTCGGATCAACTAGACTACTTATGATACCTAATAAAATACAAACAGTGGATAAATAGTTGTTCAACTGTATTGTTTAGGAAATTGTGGCACAAAGGCTATATTCAGTACAGAAATGTGTATGCGTCTGTGTGTGTGTCCGTCCGTCTGCCTGTCCCAGTGTACATGCCAGTATACGTGGAGGCCAGAGGACAAGCTTGGATATCATTCCTCAGGATCTGGTGCCATCCATCTCCTTTGCTTTGCTTTGCTTTGGTTAAGCACAGGCTCTCGTACTGGTATCCAGCTCGCCAGGCAGCCCAAGCTGGCTGACTAGCCAGCCCCGGGGAGCTGCATGTTTCTGTCTCCCAGGACTAGGATGACAATCTCAAGCCACCATGCCTAGCTTTTCTACTTGGGTTCTGTGACTGAACTCAGGACCTTATGCTTGCACAGAAGGCTCTTGAGCATGGCCTGGTCCCGAAAGTAACTCTTTCAAATATTTTCACGTTATTTGACTCCATGGATGTGAATACTTGGATGGAGGGGCTGGGTATACAAAGTTCGAATAGAGATACTACACAGCAAAACCATGGTAACAGATGAGGAAACTTTCCAGTGCCCTTGTCAATAAACTCGGCAAGACCAGAAAGCAGAGAGCCTGACATGAATTAAAACTGAAGATTCCAAAGGAGAAAACACCCAAACCAGGTTCGGAACACTGCTCAGTAACACAGCACTTGTCTACCATGCACAAGACCCTAAATGCAAAACCCAGAAATAAAAATAATGAACAAAAAAGGGAATATATGATGTTAAAAATAAAATGGAAGGCCAAACAAGCAAAGTAACAAGTTTTCAATTCATCTAACATGGACACTGTTAATATCAGAAATATATAAAGCAGGGAATACAAAGATATTTTAAACTAAAGTTAGAGAATTTTCAAAATTAATGGGAGACACAGTCCAGAGTTACAAGAAATATATATATATATATATATATATATATATATATATATATATATATATATATNTGTGTGTGTGTGTGTGTGTGTGTGTGTGTGTGTGTGTGTATAGCCAAATAGAATAAATATCAAATGGAAGACTTATACATATGAACAACAGGGCTGAAAAGTCAAAATGGAATCTTGAATGTGGCCAAAGGGATGGAGCGACCTAAACAAGGACAAAGATGCATACAGCTGACTCTGTGTAAGAAAAAGCCCAAGATGAACATGGCATGTCACAGACAATGCATTCTCAGGCCCACCTATGGTCTAGAATGGCCGGCCTAGTACTTGCTATGTTTCCTCTACAGGATCACTGAGACTTTAATAGAAAGGTCCTAGTTTTCTTGAAGTTAAAAGTAGGAATAAAGCCTTTATAGTTTATGAAAAAGACACAGTTATTCAACACGTGTCTGAGAGCTGAACAAATACTAGAGTTGCTACAGCAGGCATAAGGCAATCACTTCTAAATAACTACACTGAACATGCCCAGTAATATCAGTGAAACCCACTTTCAAAGATACGACACATCTCTTTTTATACAGATTATATTTACCTCAAAGCCAAGTCTATCCTTTTCTTTCCAAAAACAAAAGTGTGTTACTTTCTTATCCCAGAATTCATCTGGCTTCACTACACAAACAAGGGATACCTCGGCTGGAACAACGTTCTGTAAAACATAGAAGAACAAGTACCAATTATACATGCAAATGATTTACTAAATGTGCAAATTACTAGACACACTTGTGATTAAGCTCAGATACTTAGAAAAGAATTCAAATAATAAAGCAGAAGAAACTCTTTAAACTACAAAATCTAAGTGGCAATAAATAACAGCAAGCTACACAGAAAATTTTAAAACAGTTTTAAACAGACCCTACATGTCAATTGCTCTTGTTACACACAGTATCTCTGCTGGAAGTATGTTTAGATTAAACCACAAGTCATGTTTTAATTGAGAAACTATTACAATTATTTTTTATGGTATGGGACAAATGTTTTCTAATACCACCATCATGAAGAATTTCTTTTGAAAATGAGAAACCCATTTTCTTACTAAGTTAGTTTCTTAACAGCCATTACACAAGCAGTAGGGATTCTTTGTGATTATAAATTAGAAGACAAAACTATCTTTTCACACAACTTTCCATGTTCTAATATGACCATTTGCATCATGGAAAGAATGGTGGTTAAGACTTACTGTGTAAGTACTTGTTACTCACTAAGAGGCTACACAGAGTTGACAGAACACA
Source organism: Mus pahari (assembly GCF_900095145.1). NCBI lineage: Eukaryota > Metazoa > Chordata > Mammalia > Rodentia > Muridae > Mus > Mus pahari. The sequence goes on from NC_034592.1 coordinate 63,245,861, forward strand.
TCTACAGTGTAACCATTTCTACCACCTGTTCTGCTGACGCTCCTACACTCACTCTGGAAATGCCCTGCAAAAGGCCACACTGCCCAGCACCGTGTTGTGCTCAGCGTGCCTTGCCAGGCTGTGTCACACTGGGTGCCTGCGGCTCAGCCTCACTGGACACCTCTTCCTTACAGCACTCCTCTACCCTCATACTGAGCTCCAAACTCCTAGAATACAAGTCAGACCCCGTATCACAAGTTTGCCCCTCCACCTTCTCTGTTCTTCATCCTCTGTCCTGGACTGAGAGCTCCCTCCTTAAAGATGTCGTCCCTGTCATCTAGAGTGTAAGTGAGTGTGTGTGCACGCGTGTGCATGCACACCTGCGTGTGTGCACTCGGGCACCAGTGTGTGTGATCTTCATCATGCCCCACACAGCTTTCACCACCAGTTACTGATGTTTAATAATTTTCTTAACTGCCCACCGCCTGACTCCTCGATGGCACAAGGGCTTCACAATGGCAGGTACTTTACCTATGAGGACTCTCTGTATTCTCAGTGTCTGGCTTACAGAAGCCATCCCATACATAGCTGTTGAGTAACTGAATCTTCATTGATAGTGGATCTCACTCATGTAACTTTGGCTTAGAATTGGAGGTAATGAAACCAGAACAGAAAACAGGTATGCCTCACTATTCACATGCTCTGGACCAGGTCAACATGAAAAATATTTTAGACTTTGAGGGTCAGAGAATCCCTGTTCCAACTATTCAGTCCTGTGGCAGAGTGTAAGTCATTGATGGTTTGCAAATGATGTGCTCAGTCAGTTTCCAGTACTTATTTAAACCCAAGACTCCAATCACTACTCTGAACCACTGGGCTGCACCAAGTTACCATAATTTTTAGGAAAGAGATGGAAATGATCTCTCAGCAGGAGCGTGTGCACAGGCACAGTGTAAATCCAGTGATGACGAGGATGTGGCTAAGGTGAGCACGGCATACGCGACTGTCTCGGAACTCTTAGCATTGAGGCTGGGAGTCTGCAGTGCAGCTTATTCATTTATTGACCGATGGAAAATCAGTATTTCCAAGTCACTGGGTAGGAAAGTATGATGAGAAGCAAAGAAACAGGGCCCCTCTTTCGGAACAGGAGTGACAGGAAGAGCTACTCCTAGGGGGCTGGGGGTCTCCCAAACAGCTGGTCCCAGCCCCTAGGATCAAGTCAGCAAATCAGTTCCTGAGTAAAGACACTTAACTAGGGGAAAATGGCCAAGGGGATTCTGAAAAAGTTAGATATTAATCAGTGCAAAGGTCCACAAAATTACCTACCAGGAAAGAAGAAAATCACAGCAGGGATTAAGTCCACTGATTGTTCTGCAGAACTGCAGATCAAAGTGCAAATGACAGCAGGTCCCCAAGGCTCACCAGTGGCAGGTGAGCATCGGGATGAAAGGAAGAGCATCCTGAATGGATGACTTACCTAAGTGGGACTTAACTTTTTCAGAGAAATCAGAATGGTCTCCAGGGCTGGGAGGCAAGGTGCTGCCACACATTTGGCAGACAAGTTACTATGGGGCATCAATCTGTACGCCCATAAAAACTGTTCCTCGGAGGACCAGGACAGAGCTTAATGAGGAAGCATTTATGACATATCCTTGAGAAGAAAGCAACAGGGGATGGTGAGATGTCTCAGCAGCAAAGACCACTGGCTGTTTCCAAAGGACCCAGGTTCAATTCCCAGCACCCAAACGGCAGCTCACAAATGTTAAAAACTCTAATCTCAGGGCATCTAGAACCTTCTTCTGGCCTCTTTGAGCACTAGCCACACATCTGATACACAGACATGCATGCAGGTTCAACAACCATGCAGATAAAAAATAATAATAATAATTAAAAAGATGGAGCAATGGGTAGAAATCAGAGCTATGAAACAAATTTCTAGGTTCTAAGTTCTTAGTGTGATCGTCACAAATCCCTAATTTTTATTGTTTTGTGGTTTTGTTTTTTAAAAAAGCTACCTAAAAGGTAAAGACATGTAAGGCTCAACTGCAAACCTTTTTCTGACCTGCCCTGCCCAGCCCTACTTCCCAGGTAACCAATAAGGAGCCCAGGGGCTGGAGTGGGGCTGGAATCATGGCACACCACGTGCCCAGGTGATTCCTGGGTTCCCAGCCTTCATGTGACAACCACAGGTTCTCTCACTCAGACAACTTCAATATGGCATACTATTTTCAGCCTATGAAGCCTGTACATCAAGGTGAGATTTAACTCTACTACATAAATTTAAAGATACAATGACTGAATTTAAGCAGTCCAATGGTGGTTGTGTGGAATTTTAGTTTCAGAACCACATCATGGCTGAGAAGCCTAGGCACAGTTTGATAATAAAATGTGTTGGTTATTTCCATTATGATATCCTGCTATAAAATGAAGCGCACTTGCTGCCAACAGACAAGGAAAACTAATTACCTGCAGCATTAAGACAACTGTCTTCACCACATTCCACTGAGACTTCCTGCCATCCACGATCACAGTGAATCCTCTGGCCTTACATTTCTCACTGAAATAAAACACAATTATGGGTGTGAAACAAGGTCCAGACTTTCCTCGTAACCCTGAAGGGAGAAGGCGAGAGTGTTGACAGCAGGTGGGATACAGTCCACCCCGCGCGGTCTCACCTACAATATCACCAATAAAGCTCTCCAGGCCACTCTGTCCGTCTCTACCATTGCTTTTCTCGTCTGGGAAAGTATTAATCACAGGCTAATTTGGAAGGAAAATACTGAGAAAACAGGAAATTTAAGTTCTTAAAACTGATGAAATTAGAGCCGGGGGTGGTGGCGCACACCTTTAATCCCAGCACTCAGGAGGCAGAGGCAGAGGCAGGTGGATTTCTGAGTTTGAGGCCAGCCTGGTCTACAGAGTGAGTTCCAGGACAGCCAGGACTATACAGAGAAACCCTGTCTCGAAAAACCAAAAAATAACAACTGATGAAACTAAAGTACCAATTCAACAACAGGAGCAGACTCTCAATTTCTCCATCTATAAAATGGGCCAGAGGGAGCCAGGTATCCACTAACTGCCACAAGCCTCATCTACTTCTTAGCAGAATTTAGGGTCTGTGAGGAGACAGCTTAAAACAGGTGAGAACAATAAACCATTACTAAACCCCTGCAAACTGGCTTCTTTGTGCACAGGAAATCTAACAGGATGAGGTCATACTTGCTTTACGAATTGACTGAAAGCTTGTATGCGCCACATCTAATCCATTATTGCTCTGATTTTATCAATCTTAGTCATGTGACCAGCAAAATGCTATCTGCAGGACTGTGAGATGTGTTGTACTCTATTTAATTGTTCAAATATTTGCTAAATGTAATGGCTACTACATGGAAAAGTTCCATTCTAAAGACAAAACGAAGCTGTTATTACTGTTACATTATGTACATTATGTGTAGCAGAGCCACAGCAAAAGCGACTATTCAGTAGTTCATACATGTTACGATACAGATGACCCTTCGCAATATTACACTAGGAAGCCAGACAGGAGCACCCAGATGTTGTCTGTCTTGTACAAAATATACTTTGCAGGCAAATCCACTGAGCAGATCAATGGCTGACTGATGTAGGATGTAACAGGGAAATGAAGAGGGGCTGCTAATATACAAAGATTCCTTTGAACTGATGAACACTATTTGGAGTTAGTGGGGTTACATGATCCTGTGACTATACTACAAACCACTGAATTGCATACTTTATTAGAAGGGTATTTTATGACAAGTTAGTGAAATTTGTTTTAAAAATGTACTCAATGTTGGGATCTGCACTGCCAAAGGAGGTGGGAGTGCATGTGTGTGTGTGTGGGGGGGGGGCTTCTCTCAACATTCTTGTGGAAGGGGAAAGGGATGCAGTACATGCCTGTATCTGGGCTTACAATAGCACACTTGACCAGACACTCAGTTGGTATTTGTAGGTGCAAGTGGAAAGGAAACTCCTGAGGTCTGCCCCAACAATGCATACACAAAGACTACTATGCCTTAGTGTGGCTACAAGCTCAGAAAGGCCAGCCAAGACAGGGGGCTGGGCGCTAAGTGGCCTCTGGAGAGAGATAAGAACTTAGGGCCTCCTAATGGAGTCAAAAGCTTCCATTGCGGGCCTACTACCCAAGGACACGCACCACTCCCGATGCTTGATGTTTTCTTATTAGCACCTATATCCTGGAATGTAGGGCTCACAATCATTTGTTAAATACATTTTTTTTTAAAAAAAAAAAACCACATTTACTATTTCAATGCATATTATAAATTAATCTGCAGGTTTATACTGTGAAAGTAATGAAGCTTGAAAATGCCATCTGTAATGATCTTAAAGGATAAAACACTGAATCTTTGAGAGTACTTTAAAAGACCTTTAATTTTAATTTACTTACATTTTTCACTATGATAGAAAATGAAAATATATACAACCCTATGATACTATTTCAAAACTGCCAACCAAATGGTATTTGAGATGCTTTGCAAAAGGCATGTTCACAGGCCTGGGGTGCTATAAATTAAGACTCTTATACCTGTTTAGAGCAGTAAAGAAAGAGAAAAAAAAGTGGGACTCAGACTCCTCAGAGCCTTTCAGGGGCAACAAGGCTGGGCTAAAGCAGCTCTGTAAAAGAATGAGCACACTGAACAGTGTCATTTCCAACCCAGGAGAGCTTTCTGAGGGACCTCCAGAGCCAGTGCCCCACGCTCAGAACTCTCTTGATTTTATCTAAGGGCTCTTCTTTTGCTCAGAGCTCTGCTGATATGTGTCAGCACTGGCTGAGCATGCTTTTATTATAATGCTGTGTACAGAATTCCTCTCCATCAGAACATGCCTGCTTGCAGAGTATCAGAATGTTCGTCTACGAAGACTGTTAACTTGTAGCACAATGCTTTGAGATCAGAAGGGCATGAGTGATGATGTCTGATAAAGCCTGAGTCAGAAGAGAATGGCTGTGATCCCAGACCATGACCTACATGGTTGAGGTTGATCCCAGCCTCTTCTCTAACCAGCCTCCGAGCACCGTGCTCCTCTTCTCTAACCAGCCTCCGAGCACCGTGCTCCTCTTCTCTAACCAGCCTCCGAGCACTGTGCTCCTCTTCTCTAACCAGCCTCCGAGCACCGTGCTCCTCTTCTCTAACCAGCCTCTGAGCACCGTGCTCCTCTTCTCTAACCAGCCTCCGAGCACCGTGCTCCACTTCTCTAACCAGCAACTGTGCTCCTCTTTTAAGTTGCCCTGTGCCTCAGGGCCTCTGCATTGGACAGTGTTCCTTTATTTCATCATCTTCGTAAAATGTCACCTCACTGTTTAGTAAGCTGCCATTGATGCTCCTGAGTCTTCGTATCTGCTTTCTCAGAATGTGGACGGCTGACACATGAGTATGTGTTTGTGGCACTTGTGTGTCTGGTCCTTAGGGAATGCTGACCACTCCTCTGCTTCATTCTCCACTTGCTATAACAAGTGAGGAGCCCCCATACGCTCTCACATAGTCACCAAGTCTTCTGGCCTCAATGTCTGTGTGCCTTGTGCTATCTCCTTCAGACTCTTCCCTCTGAAGATTCTTCTGTAACAGTGTTTCCACAACTAAAAGAAACAATGATCTAAAAAAATCAAAAATTGGATATTTAAAATTACTAAGAACTTGAGAAATGTAGCAAGGTAGTTTTAACAGATGTTGAATTTCTATTAGGAACAACTAGAGCAGTTCCTTGGGGGCATCCTATAAAAGACCTAGGATGCAAAGCCAGAAGATGGTTTCTAACCATAACATTCTCTGTCTCACACTAAGTTCTTTTTGAAATAGAAAATAGCATGATTTTATGTACTGCCAAGTGCTACTAAAAGAAAAATTCTAAATAATTTTTAAAAGATACCCAGGGTTTCTTCAGTTATCTTGTCAATTCTCAGTTGTGGCAGTTCCAGGTCCTATGAGCATTTCCTAGTAGAAGCTATGATCAGACAGGACTTTGATCCTAACACAGTGGGAGGAGACAGACGGGGTTTGCTGCTGGGTTTTGGCCAAGCTACCGGTGCTCACTGTTCTATGCTTCATTTCCCTTGTGGGGCGAGAGAACAGTGCTCCTCTCTGAGGGACAGGGAGACTGAATGACTGAATATTACCTACTGCTTCCTTAGATGTGGGGTATTCTTACCACATGTACCTCCCAATCCCCATCCACAGTCAAGCCTGGTGGCTAGTATGATTAAAGTTCCAAATTCAAAGCAACCCACAAGCTTGCTCGCCAAACAACTACTGCATTCCCAATAGTCGTTAGCAGGTCCTAGAAACCTGCTCAGATGTACACAGAGCACTGCAGAAAATGAAGCCATCAGGGAGATAAAGGCAGAAACTGGAGCTGAGCATTGGCTAAGGATGACTTATCATACAGCACAGAGCAGTGAAAAATGTATAGTATAACACCATCTCCCTTCCATGGGCTTACATCTTAGAATATGTAAAGATGGAAACAAAGTGCTTTAGTGTCTACTTCACATTCATCATTAATGAAACAGCATAAATCTTTGAAAACTTCTGAAGAACTAAATAATATTTGTAAAAAAAAAATCAAGAATTACAGTTGAGCACATCACTAAGTTTGTAGTGTGTGCATAAGAGAGAAGAGACAGGCCAAGCACATGAACTTGTTTAGGTTGTTTGGCCTTCTACTGCCTGACTCACTATGTGCACAGTTCTAAGTGGTCACAAGTCAGAAGATGTGGGTTGATTGGCTCTGCCTTCCCTCAGCCTATCTGCTCTTCTTGCAGGCTGAGTGTGACTCCACAAGTCTGTGGTTTATCGTAGCAATCTCTTCCCAGGTGAATGCTCTATCGGGAACTCAGCCTCAAAGACAGGTTCCAGTGTTGGGATACATTCATGGAAAAGTACTGTGTGGGCCCGGGGTCCTGCCTGCCCATTCGTACTACACTGTATTTACTTATTTATGAAGTGTATGGGTTATACCACAGTGCACATGAGACAAGTCAGAGAACAACCTGTAGGACTTGGCTTTCTCCTCCCACTCTGCAGGTTCTGAGTGTGGCATGGGCGGTTAGGAGTTAGTAGTAGGCACCATTATGTAGAGTCACTGCGCCTGTTCTTACATCTGTGAACTTGGCATTCCATATGAACTTCCAAAACAGACTTCACAGCAAATGCAGCTACAATAATTTTAACTAATTTGAAGAAACAAATAAAAACAACAACAACGAAAACCCTTGCTGGATCAGTGTGGGGAACAGCAGATTCTAGCTTCACTCCATGATTGACGGGCTGTGAGATCCCAAGTGACCCAAGCCACTCAGTTTCAATTCCTCAACGACCAAACAGGGAAGTTGGCCCTCATGATCATCAGTGACTATTTTCATGATTTATTAACTGTGAGTCTACCTAATCTTAGTTACCTAAAATGAGGAGTTATCACTTATTGGAAATTTATAAGGGTCTGGTAATTTTCCTTTTCAGAAAGAAAGGAACGCAAAGGAAAGGAAGGCAAAGGAAGAAAGGGAGGAATAAAACTTTTGCTCGAAGACTTGTACTTCTCCAACACTGAAAAGCAAGCAGCATGAAATCATTACATGACCCCTCTACACTGGGAGTAGGCCTGTGCCCTCTGTTGACTACCTGACACATCGAGAGGAGGGACCCTCAACTGCAGAACTGCCTATGTCAGACTGGCCTGTGGGCAGTGCCATAACTCAGCAGGTGAGTCTGGACTGTATAAGAAAGGCAGTTAAACAGACACCTGGGGCAGGCTAACAAGCAGTGCTCCTGTTGGTTTCAGCTTCAAACTCCTACCTTGAGTTCCTGCCCTGGCTTCCCCAGATGATGGAACCATAGGTCAAACAAGCCCTCTCTTCCCCAAGCTGTTGTGGCCACAGTGTTTACCACAGCTACAGAAACTGCAGGAGGATGGAAAGTGGCACCAAGCATGTAAGGGAGTGAACCATGAACCTGGGAGCAGGCCAGCAGGCACTGTTCCTCTCATGGTACCAAGGGTGTGGTCCTCAAGTCGGAATGGCTTTGGAGGGTCTGTGGAAATATTGTGGAGACCACTGAGCATTCAAAGATTAATAAACTGTTATGGGAATTTGCAAATAATACTAAATGCAATGGAGACAATGGAGACCTGGCTTGTGAAGTTCTAGAGGAAGTCTGAGGGTCTCTCAAAGACTATCAGCCATTTGTGTGGTGTTTGTTTATTTAAATGTATTTATTGTATGTATATGAGTATTCTACCTGCATGTATACCTGCATGACAAGAAGGAGACATAAGATCCCATAGCAGATGGTAAGCCACCATGTGGTTGTTGGGAATTAAACGTAGGACCTCAGGAAGAGCAATCAGTGCCCATAACCGCTGAGCCATCTCTCCAACCTCTTGTGTGATGTTTTGGATTAAGAATTTGGGGCTGAAGAATCAGCTATGGTTAAAAATGACCAGTACCACTAACGTGAAACTTTGGCTTTACTGAGTCAATAGGTACTAGTTAGCTGAGGCTAAAAAAAAAAATGATGTGATGAAAATTGAGGGAGTATTTTCTTGAGGTCAGCACAGTACTCAGAAGCTATAGTCCAGAGAGGGCCATGGCTACATCTTCAGCTGGAGGCCAAAGTGAGTCCCCATATGGAACTGGCCATGGTGGCTGCAGAACTGAAGGGGTCCTGGAGAGAAGCTAAGACTCTGTAGCTCCTGCTTTTGATATTGAAGTGACTGGCTGACTTAAGCAAACAGGAATTTTTGAGATTTTTTTCTTCAGTCAAGAACAATGAGAATTAAAAACTCACAGACCTATAAGCTAAATTATGTATATGGTTTTTTTGTATTTTTAAAATAAAAATATTTGAAGACTAAAAGACTTTGCTCATATTAGAGACTATAACTTTTTTTTCTTTTTCATTTTTTTAATTAGATGTTTTCTTCATTTACATTTCAAATGCTATCCTGAAAGTCCCCTACACCTTCCCCCCACCCTGCTCCCCAACCCACCCACTCCTGCTTCCTGGCCCTGGCATTTCCCTGTACTGGGGCATATAAAGTTTGCAAGACCAAGGGCCTCTCCTCCCATTGATGGCCAACTAGGCCATCTTCTGCTACATATGCAGCTAGAGACACGAGCTCTGGGGGTACTGGTTAGTTCATATTGTTGTTCCTCCTATAGGGTTGCAGCCCCCTTCAGCTCCTTGGGTACTTTCTCTAGCTCCTCCATTGGAGGCCCTGTGTTCCTTCCAATAGATGATTGTGAGCATCCACTTCTGTATTTGCTAGGCACTGGCATAGCCTCACAAGAGACAGCTATATCAGGGTCCTGTCAGCAGAATCTTGCTGGCATATGCAATAGTGTCGGGGTTTGGTGGTTGTTTATGGGATGGATCCCCAGGTGGGGCAGTCTCTGGATGGTCCTATCTTCCATCTCAGCTCCGAACTTTGTAGAGTCTATAACTTAACATAGTGACATAGTGAACTAAAAGAAAGATAAGTCCATGTAGATGAAGATCTCTTTCTCTCTTTTTTCCTGTGTGTATATGTATGTGTGGAGGGTGTGTTACATGTCTGTGTAGGTGTGTATACCTATTGCACATGAAGGCCAGAGGGGGATATCAGCCATCCTGGTTCTATCAACTCTCCTGAAACAGAGTCACTAACTAAGCCTAGACCCTGGCTGGCAGCCGCAAGCCCTAGCTATCTTTCCGTCTCTGCCAATCACAGTAAGGGGTTATAGGTGGCTATGCCCAACTTCTTTCATGTGTGCTGGGCACCAGATCTTGCCGAGCCCTTAGAGACTGAGCCTCTCCCTCACCTCTAACTTCTCTTCTTTCTGAAGCTCCATGGTATACAGATGCTTAACCTAATGGTTCTTGAAAGGCTGAAAGTACATCTTTAGAAATATGTATGCTGTGCAGTGCATCCAACAGTACAGTATTTCATCTGTGTACTGCTATCAGCCAGTGCTGCTAGCCTTTAACTGTAATTTCACTGCTGACAAAGTATGTGATACTTCAATAGCAAGAATCAATAGGAAACAATATTGAAATTGAAGAAAAAGACACCTTTAGAGTCACCTTGGAATGCTGAGTAGATAATCCAAAGTGACACTCAGCTCATCCATATTTGTCTGTTCAAGGCATAACGGAATTGTCAAGATGAGTCCACTGCGTCTGTCCTTTCCTCCTACAGAAAAGAAACATTTAAGATTTACCAGACATTAAGATGAAATATGAATAATGTTTTAGTCCAATGCTATTAAAACAATTATAGGTTTAGCATATAGTTTGGAAAATATCTAATGACTATCTGTAGTTTCTAAATGCTTATAATAGTAAAGGCAAGTAAATAAATAAATAAGTATGCAGAAGAAAACGCATCTCTGAAATCTTCATCAAAACCAAATCATTTTCATTTTCTTCCATTTAGTTTGCTGCCTAATTGAATCAACTCAGCAAACACTTCCTGTGTGCCCAGTACAATCAGTGTTTGCAAGTAAAACAAATTTGCATCTGGAAAGAAAAGCTTTAAGTCATAATAAGAGTATGAATTACTGTCACTAATTTGCTACACTGTGTCTTCATACAAAGTCCATTAAATGCTATAAAAAAGGGATTGAGGCAATAGAGAAAGATGACTTAAGAAAAATAAGCTGTGCTAAGTATAAGAAAAGTAAAGACTTGAGGAAAAGCTGTAGAATTTTAAAACAAGTTACAGGATCATCCCATGGTGGGAGATGGCCTGAGTTTACTCAGAGAAGAAACATAAATCTGCAGGTAATATGCTAAGCAACGGAAGGCTGCCTTCCTAAATGATAGATTTAATTGATTCATTCAGCAAATAGCACACTGGGTTACCACTGTGTACAGGCAGGACAGCCAGCTGCAGACCGTTCACATGGCTGCAGACACAGCCCTGTCCAGCTGAGGATGTGGAGCAGGACCTGGAGGTTACAGCAGAAAGCCAGGGAGTGGAGCACACTGAAATCTCATGTGTATTAAGCCCGTGTCCTACTTGCCTGAAATGTTAAATGCAACTTTTAAACCCAGCCTGATGGACACGCTTGAAATCTCAGCCCTCGAGAGGGAAAGGCCAGAAGATAGACAGCAAGTTCAAGGCCTGCCTGAATACAAAGTGAGATTTTCACACAACCAAGGCCTATGGAGACAGGTTAGTAAAAGCGCTTGCCTATCCGCTGAGGACCCTGAATTCAGTTCCCAGCACAGCATATGAACCAAGCAAACCGGTAGAACCCTGATTCGCACCAACCGTATTCCAAACCTCAGCTCCCGCTTACTCCCACTGAAGCCCCGTCAGAACCAAGTGACATTTACAACAGCTTTAGAAGGTTAAAAACAAAAAACAAACCCAGCAACTCCTGAAGAAAACAATTCAGTATAATCTAGCAATTCATCACTAAAAGCTGAAAGGCCCGAGGTGAAAAGACTTCCATTAGTGACAGAAATGCGATTCGAGGCATGACAGCCATTAAGGGCTATTTTCTATGCAACTGTTGATATTGAACCACTTTGTCTAACATCAATAAACCACAATTTCAGAGGATTCGACCTAATAATACACAGTGATTCAATAGCATTTTTTGTTGATTAGAATATAAATTTTAAAAAATGGGTTATACGGGTGATTTCCAAATGATATTGGCCCTTGGGTGAGTCTCTTGGTATGAAGACATTTTTCCTTATTATCAAAAAAAAAAGTTTGAGGATAACTGGCTTTAATTAATAATGGTCAAGAGATAAAAGTTTAAGAGTGAGCAAGGGAACTTTTTGTTTCTTTTGTTTTGTTGAGACGGAATCTCTCAACATAGCCCTGGCTGTCCTGGGAATTCTCTGCGTAGACTATGTTGGCCTTGAATTCACAGAGATCCACCTGCCTCTGCTTCCTGAATGCTAGGATTAAAAAATGCACCTCCATGCATGGCTTGGGCAAGGGAACTTCCATTTGTTCTTGAAATCTGGCAAGCTTTTCTCAAGTGTTTAAACTAAATGCACAGGGGTTCACACTTAGACTGTGAGTGACATCTAAAACAGTTTGGGATTTTTCTTTGGGGGGTCAAGATGACACTGCCCTGAACTCCACACTCTCAGCTTTTACTGTGGGTAAGAAAATAAACCACTGGCTTGAATGCTGTAAGACGTGGAACATTACTGGTGGGAAGAAAACAGCACCATCAGGAGGGACAGCAGCATGGGAAGACAGGCATTTCAATCTGGGAGCAAGACAAACGGAAACAGTCTTCCTGCAGCACCCAAAGCACTTCAAGACAGTTGGCATGCTTGCAAGGTTGGGTGGTTAGTTTTTAGTTGTTGTTGCTTGAGACTGGCCTTAAGCTTTTGATCTTCCTGCCTCAGCCTTATGAAAGCTGGGATTCTACAGGAGCTTTCAATCCTTATATTCTGCTCCATACCTCCGGTTACAAGAATGTACATTATCAAACAATTATTATAAAATTCATTAAGGCTGCAAATGTAAATGTTAATAATATCATTCATATACAATACCTTGGAGACTACTGAAATGCCAAATGATAATGCAAGTTTAAAAAAACACACAAACATTAGATTAGAAGAGACAACATCAGCAAAATTCAGCTTTTTTTCCTTGTCCTTTTCGATCTTCATCAGGAAAAATATACCAACTCACAAAGATACATCAGATATTTGGGGATAAAAAAGAAATTAGAATTATCAAGACAATAGCAGAACCTCAAGGAAATAGGAAAGAAAAGGGAAGACACTATAGTCTAGGCAAACCTAAATGGGTAGGGCCCTGGAGCCTACAGTTTGTACCAATACACTCAGTTATTCGGACTCCAAAGTCACTGCATGAAATGAACCACACCAAAGCTCTCTCGGGAGCAGAGGATCCTCTGTCTTCCCCTTAAATCATCCTAGTGGATGTACACTTCATATTGATACTGTTAGGCAAATTCAGCACAGTACAGAGAAGAGCAGAAGTGACATTCTGTAACTCTTCAGTGCAGTGCAAGTGTTCCTGAGACTGAGAGAGGACAGGAATCAGGACGACTCACTCCTGGGACAACCGCTGACATGCCAGTCCATTGGCAAGCACTTATTACTCAATGTTTTCTTCAGAAGTAAGAAGTTGTGGTTTCAGCAGTGAGGTGGTCACTTTAGTCAGTCACAGAACAGAATAAAAACCAGATCTCGAGGAACCAGTAGTGACGACGTCACAGCAACCCACCAAAGAAAGGCCATGAAAACAAAACCTGTATAGAGACTGGAGCCCTGGCTCAGCTGGGTCACAGACTGCACTTCCAGAGGCTCTGCATTCAATTCCCAGCACCCACGTGGTGCTCACAACTGTCTGTAACTCCAGTCCTGGAGGATCTGCCCCTCACACACACATTCAGGCAGACAGAAAGAACATCAGTGCATATAAAAATAAATAGATCTTTAAAAACAAGTTTGTAACAGAAATGACATGTATTTCTCTTAAGCTAATCAAAAGCAGCTTATACAGCAGAGCTCTGGTACAGCACACATACCTGAAAGGAAGGCCAGCTTCTTCTTCAGGATGGGCAATATCACCGAGGCCTCCATTTCACGTCCTTGCCTCTGAAAAGGGAGGGAAATGTCAGCTACAAGACAACCATTACTCCATGAAATTCATGTTTGTCGTTACTCCATGAAATTCATGTTTGTGATTGTTTATCCAGGGCTTCTCATTCTGAGTGAGAGTAATCGGTATTTTGAGCCAATTAAATCTTTTTTTGCAGGGAGCTGTAGATTTTTTAGTGGCATCCCTGCCCTTTACCCACAAAATACCAGTGACTCCCCCACTCCCGGCTGAATCAACCAACCTAAGTCTAGACGTTACCAAACATTCTTTAGTAGGTAAAGCTGCAGATGGCTGAGAACCAAAGGCTTAAGTGGGTTTCAGAGCAACACTCCTGGGCCAGAACACTAGCTATACACAGCAACAGCTCAAAAAGTACTTCAATTATTTTATTCATCTACCAAGTAGGCAGGCAGTCTTCCATTGCTTTCCATATTACACAGCTTATTGCAAATATCTGATTCCCTCGGTCACAGCAGTAACAGCATTCTCAAATTTCACCTGTTTTTCCTACCTAACACCTCAGAACAGACTAGAACCTTTTACTTCAAGGTACTTCTACTAAAGGCAGACTTATTGCCAGATTCATCTTTCCACATTTCACAGCTTTAAATCCTCAAAAACAATCTATTTATTAGCTTTGTTTCTTTTGCTTTGTAAAAGTTGTTTTTGTTTGAGACAGGGTCTCCCTCTGTAGCCCAAGCTGGCCTGGAACTCGTTACGTACCCCAGGCTAGTCTCAGCCTTATGGCATTCCTCCTGCCTGCCTCCTGAGTGCTGGGCTAAGTTTATCCTTTAGGGCAAACCACAATTTACTGTTTGGTTTTCCAGAGTCCACCCAGTCACAGGCAGGGTTTATGGCTACCTACAAAAGGGAATACTCAGTAGTCAGGGCTGGGAGCAAGACAGCTTTCCTTAAATGGAGACTTTGGCAGGGCAGGCCTTCTGAGACATGGCCAGCCCACTGTGCTACTAAACAGGATCTGAGGAGAGAAGGACATTTAAAAAAACAACAAAAACAAATGCTCAGCTCTGCTGTCCTCTTACACTAAGCTTCATGGCTGAGAGTTCTCTGCCACTCTCCCTCCTCCCTAGCCACTCACCCACCCAGCACAGGGCAAGCAGGCCCTGGAGAACACTGGGACAACCCAGGGAGGGCTCCAGAGCAGAAAAGAGGACTGTTTGGATTCTGTGTCCAGCAAAGGTCAGTCAGGAGCAGACCCCATTTCAGCCTGGGCTGTTGGCTGGAACAAAACACTCATGTTGCAGCCCCATCCTGCAAAAACTACAATCTTTAAAACAACAACAAAAACCCTGTATTTGAAAAAGAAAAACAAATACAGTCATCAGATAATGGCTAATTAAGCAAGACTAATTAAGCCAGTGAAGTATTTTACAGGCTTTGTGGTTAAGAGAAAAACAGAGACAAAAAATACCACCTGCCTTCAAAGAAAACAACCTGTCAAACTAATTGATGTAGCCTTAAGTTTACTCCTTAAACGCTTGTTTTCAATTTGCTTTTTCATTCTGATCCTGTATTACCCAGCTCACTGAAAGAAGCTCACACCACCTCACATTTCTACACACTAATGGAAAACCCATAGCATTTCATGTTCTAGATCAATTCTGCAGTTTGCGACGTTGCAATCAGCTAGAAAAGAACCCAGACAACTTTTGTCCACGTCTGACAGCCTTCCTCTGTGATCAGCCTTGCTGGGGCCCTGATCTCAAGCTTGATAATGATGTTAATAATGATTATGGTAATTAACATTTACCTTATACTCGTGTTTATTACAAACATTGCCCTTCTGGTATTGACTTATTTAATGTTCCCAATATTGCTGAGGTAGCTGATTCAGTCCCACAGTAGTGAGTGTGGGAGCTCGGACTCAGGAGCAGGCAATCTGGCCCCTTCCAGTCCACTTTCATGGTATGCTATCAGCTTAATAATCAACAGCTCTGAAAATATCCAGTGACATCAATTAAACAGCAAACTTGTCTAGACTGGATGCAAATAACAGATATGCAGCAAAATAAAACCACATATCCTCAGTCTTTGTCCTTCAAATAGAACTCCTCAACCCCTTGGGATTTCCTGAGTGACAAGAGGAGTGGCTTTTGTCACTGCTAAAGTGCCCCTTCCCATCAACCCATGCTAATAGAGTAAATGATAGAGCCTCTACCTGTTCATTGTCATCACGCTCCCCAAAACTCTAAGGAGGGTAGGGGGAACAGAAACTCTAACAATCACCAGTATCCCATAATCAATCAGACTACACAGTAAGACATCTGTTGGTCAGGCAGTGGACACACACGGTGCAGGCAGGGCAGCAGGGCTGGACAAGGCTGTGGTTCTGAAACCCCTCCATAATTTACAGCATGTGTGTCATGTTGGGTTATACCATTCATTATGGAGCGAGGAAATGGCATTCCTTCGGCCCAAGTCCTTCTAGTGAATTAATTACCAAACCTAAGGAGTACATGGTTCCAAGAGACCGCGATTTGGAGCCTACAACAGAAGTAACCTGAGACCCAGTGCCTGCCACAGGCATCCAGAGTGAGGTTGGCTGAGTGAGTCTCAGCCTTTAAACTTAGAAGTCTGGCACTGACTCTGCAACTGAGTACCAAATGAGCTGAAGAGCAGTGTATAGAGAACTGAGTAAGGGGAACCCCTCATGTTTAGTGTCAGAAGTGTGTGGTAGAGACAGTGTTGTGTATGCACAGGAATACAGCACCTACTACAGAAATTACATCTGACCTCTCTGAAAGCTAGAAACAGAAGCTGCTGGGACAGGTTATCAGTATGAGGTCTCCACAGGGAAAGCTCAACCTCGAAGTCCCCCTCACACAGTAAAACTGGCTTCCTAACCAGGTTGTTCCTGTCTGGTTGTAATGCCTTCAATTCCCTCTGGTTCAGGAGCCTGCTTCTCCAACACTGTACAACACTTCTCCAGTAAGATTCCTCTTCTCTGGCCAGGCCAGCAGAGTAGGGCATTCCCCTTTGGTCAAGGGGACTGCGAACGGACTAGGGAGCAACACTACAGTTCAGACCTAAGTAGACAGCGTCTCTCCTCACTTCCTGCTTCGTTTGCAAAGTCTGCTGTCAGGACTGGGGAGAGGGCTGGGAGGAAAGAGCACTGGCTGCTCTTCCAAGGACATGGGTTTGGTTCCCAGCACCCACATGACGGCTCTCAATGGTTTCTAACTCCAGTTCCAGAGGATCCATGCTTTCTTCTTGCCTCTATGAACACCAGGCACATGAGTGGTGCAGAGATAAATATGCATGTAAAACACTCATACACATAAAATAAAAAATAATTTAAAAAAATTAGTCGACACATGGAGGTTTTGACCTTTGCCACAAGAAGGCCCTCATTAAACAATAACCAGGGGACAAGAATATCTGTACTCCTAAAACCCCACAAGGCCCAAGAAACAATGGGCACCGGGGACCCTGGGGGTACAGATTGTTACCAGAGCTTTGCAAGCCAGGTTATGGAGTTTATGCCAATTAATACCAGTTTAATTGTTTACCACTGAGTTCTCCTGTGCTCAAAGGGGCAAACATGAACTTGCATCTTGTCCTGTAGGTGAGGTCACCTTGGCAGGCTAGTGCCCTGAAGCCGCCTTCTGTTTTCTCCCCATTTCTTCAGAGACAGCTGCTAAACCCAGACAAGGGTGGATTCTTTTTACCCTCAGGAGCCTCCAATGTGTGGTGAAGCACTTTATTCCCAACAGCTTATTTATTTATTTTTGGCTTCATGTTGAAAATAACAAAGAGTAATGAGAAATGCACATCTGGGGTCACATGGGGCATTAACAAAATAAAGCAAATAAATGTGAAACATGGATCTCTCTCTCTCCCTCTC
>NC_034592.1:63263427-63265360 GCF_900095145.1 Mus pahari
CTCTCCCTCTCCCTCTCCCTCTGTCCTGACAATGCAGGCCCAGATCCTGCTCTCTCCATTCGGACAAATACAGGCATTATTCTTCACAAGAAAGGTTACTCGCCCCAAATATATGAATGAGCCATATTCTCAATCAAAGCCAGCAAGAGACTAACAGTGAAAGCTAGTTAGAAAGATGTACTTCTTAAAAATTTGCCAAGTAAACTAGGACATGCTTAACAAAACGAAATAAACTGGGAAACATGTAACTGTGCTTTTCATAGTTCATATGTGGTCATTAAAACAGGCTTCTTCTAAACATGATTTATTAAATAAAAAAAATAATGAAGAGCTATTATATAAAAGGGACAGAAAAACACGGCAGACAACGAGGTGCATGTTAGCTTCAACCACAGGGATGGTTCTGGAAGAATTCTGGATTTGAACTGCTTTGGTTTTCAATGCAGTTAAGCAACTAAATTGTCTCTTAATATCATTTCTTTATACAAAAATGTAAATGTCACTGGTTTCCTTCTAAAGCAAGAAGTGACTATCTGAGAAACAGAAATGCACTAAGTTCTCCTAATGACTGCACCTAATCTAGCTGGATTCAGCTTTTCCAAGATCTGAGTTGAAAGAGCAGAAGGCTAACCAAGCAGTTATGTTGATATTGTGTCTTCCCAAGAGCACAGAAAAGCATTTTACATCTGTACCTTTTCATCCACTACTGAACAGATTTATAGAACAACCTACCCGATGGAGGCATAACTAGGTACACATACACCTGCATTCAGGGATACCAGAAGCAGTGAGGGACTAATGAACAAAGGTATATAGAATAATGCAGCCAAACACTCAATCTAGTCCTCACATCACTGTTAGGTTCTCAAGCCCCAGCCTAATGGCAGCCACACCCACGCCCTACTGAGCTCTCTTTCCACTGAGGGAGCCTCCAGCCCCAGCAACCCATTGGATGCCTAGAGGTGAATTCTGAAGGTGGCCAGAAGTCAATAAGTGCCATCAATGGGCAGCCATTAGAGGGCAGCAGAGCATGCCCTGAGCAGCAGGACAGGACAATTACAAGCCTTTTAATCAAGGCTCGGCAAATTACACTTCAAAAGAGATTATAATTGATGGTATGTGTGGGGGTACTGGAACTCTTCTTTCAATAAGGATAAATCAACCAGTCTGCTTGGAAAATTCAGTTAGATTCTTTGAAGAGTGTTTTTTTAACAACCAGAGAAAACCCATTAGGATTGCCTGAGGCTAACTAAATCATCTCTAATAAATCTACATCATGTAGACACAGAATGGTGGTGAATAAAACCAGAACACAGGCTCCGTAGCCTTGTATTTCCAGGAAAACATTGAAACATAGCTCTCCTTAAAAGCGGATTAGGAATAGCTTCAACTGTTGGTTTAAAAAAAAAAAAAAAAAAACTCTTTGAAATAAAAACAAACCCAAGCACAGGACCAATTCTCACTGCTTCCTGCCTGGCTCGCCACACCCACGCACAGAACTGTGCCAACAAGAGCATCTCTCAGCATCAGGATGACACTGGGGAACTTCATGTGACTTTTTTGTTAGTGCAGGTGCCAGTATGATTGTTAACCTAGTTTTAAAACAATACTGACAGTTTCCAATGAAAGAACACAATCCTCTGGAAAGACTTTAAATCACCATGGCAAAACAATGGCTGGCTTTCGTCACATCAAATCCCAAATGCCAGTCCTCTTCACCTTCATGTACTGCAGACCTGACCAGATCGAATTTCTCTGGGCTATCATCAAACCTCTTCTGCCCTGACCCTGCTTCTAGAGGGAAGTGGTTGGCTATGTTGTTGTTGATTTGTTTTCCTATTATCCACAACGACACACACACACACATATACACTCTCACATACACACACACACACACACACACACACACATACTCACACACACACACACACAC
>NC_034592.1:63265371-63266709 GCF_900095145.1 Mus pahari
CACACACTCTCACACACACACACTCACACACATACACACTCACACACACTCACTCACACACACACACACTCACACACTCTCACACACACACTCACACACACACACACACACACACTCCATTAGGCTGAACTCTGACTAAATCCCACTCCCTAGACACTGAAGTTCCTAACACATTTCAAGGGAGGTTCAGTAAGATATGTTTCAAGGTCCCAGGCTACAAACAATAAGGGTATAAATTAACTTTAATCCTGCTACTCATATGTCAGGTACCACATAGGAAACAGTATTTTTGTTCAAATGAAATATTACCTATAATGTACATTGATATTTTTGGACTGTTTATTTACATAATGTAAAAAGGTTTACCATTACATAAAACGCTACCTGCCATCAAAACCATTTTAATTTTTATGTGTATGACTGTATTACCTCCATGTATTTATGGACACCATGTGCATGACTAGGCCAGAAGAGTGCACCTGATGCCCTGGAACTGGAGCTAAAGATGGTTGTGAGCCACCATGTAGATGCTGATAGCTAACTCAACTCAGGTCCTCTGTAAGAGTAGCCAGTGTTCTTAACCCCTGATCTATCTCTCCAGACCCAGAAAATTCCTTACATTTTTTTTGTTGTTTGTTTTGTTTTTCAAGACAGGGTTTCTCTGTATATCCCTGGCTGCCCTGGAACTCACTCTGTAGACCAGGCTGGCCTCAAACTCAGAAATCCGCCTGCCTCTACCTCCAAAGTGCTGGGATTAAAGGTGTGCGCTACCACTGACTGGCAAATTCCTTACTTTTATGGGCATAATCACTAAAACTACTTCATAGGAGTGAAGGTCAGGTGAGTGAATTTATTTATATACATATATAGTATCTGGCATACTCTAAGACAGTAATTCCTCAAAAAACACTGCCTTCTACCTATAGTTAAAATTTCCTTCTTCCATTCACTGCTAGCGGAACCATTGATTCAACCAAAGTCAGAGAATTCCCACTAAAGCCTTCTTGGGCCACCAGATGAAGTCCTGCCATGCCCAGGTAATCATTAGTGGCCCTCACCTATGATTCTACAGACAACTACACAGTATCTCATTTTATCAGATGAGAAAAACCAGGACTGGAGGAATACTTTGCTTGGGTGACACAGATGGACAGATGGCCACTCATAGAAGCAGAATCACTGCATCTTATTCCTATTTTTCCATCACTGTGGGTGGATTTCGTGGTATACAAATGTTACCTTGCTAAAGCTGCAAAGAATTCAAACAAATATAAGTGTCTAGAATCTCTCTCTCTCTCTCTCTCTCTCTCTCTCTCTCTCTCTCTCTCTCTCTCTCTC
>NC_034592.1:63266720-63342082 GCF_900095145.1 Mus pahari
CTCCCTCCCTCCCTCCCTTTTTCTCTCAAGACACTCTTAGTGTACAGGTCAAGCTGTCCTACATCTAACTCAGCCCTACTTCCTCCAACCCCTGACTGCTGGGATTATAGGCATGAACTACCATACCTTTCTCTGTTGATTTTTAAATTAAAAAAAAAAAGCTACCTGGTAACTGTTGTTTAAAACTTTCCTTTTTATAACTCTGGACATCAATGATGTACATTTAAGGAGTGAAAAACAAAAACTAAAACTATCCAAGCAGCATGCTCTGACCTGTCTGCTCCACGCACTACCAAAGCTTAGCAACTCATCCCAACTCCACGGTGGTCAGAGCGGAGGCTACAGCGAGCTTCAGCAGCAGAGACAAGGACCTTCCAAAACCGCATGTACTTTGGATGATATCAAGGACACGTTTTCTAGAGTCCTTTATCTGTTCTGGAGACTGGGAAGTCAAGAAAGACCATGGTTCCAGCCAGTTCAGGACCTGCTGAAGCTGCTCCTAGGTGGCACTGTTTGGATAGCCTCACAGGACAGAAGGGCAAAGGGAGAACCAACCACTGCATCTTCACAGAGCAGGACAGAGGGGTGAGAAGGACTGCTTGCTCCCTTTAACCTGGAGTCCTACCGTGAGGTCCGCACCTCTACACCCATCACTTCCTGCTGCATGCAGCCTGCCAGCCCCACAATAGGGACCAGGTCGGTCCTGGTGACACTAAGATGCCTGCCACAGCACTAGGATCTGGGAAGGGACAGATACTTGGAACAGGACTGATAATCTGTCAGTAATTGTTCAGAGTCAATAATGGGTAAAACTGTTTTCCCCTGTTTCTTTATATTTCAAAATGTCCATGATAAATGTCCAATGCAGTAAAATCTTTAAACGTGCAAACACTGTGAAAAAGGAAGTTTTAAACAACAGTCACCTGGTAGCTTTCTTTTTTTTTTTAAATTTCAAAATCAACAGAGAAAGGTGTGCAAAATAGTATTTTAAATGAAAAACTGTAGCAATTATTTTACAAAAAGTAATCTGAGGATCCTGGGTGCATGCATGCATGCATGCATGTGTGCATGTGTGTTAAATAAAAGACAGGGTGTAGTTCAGTTAGAATGCATGAGGCCCTGGCTTCACTCCCAATGCTAAAAGGTAAAGTAGGATTTAAAGCTCTCCCTCCAAGGGGCAGCTGTTTCCTCTGCTCACCAAGTGCACCAGGGCACACTTCCTGCTTCAGTGACTGTCCTGCCAGGCCAGCCCTGGCTGCTGCATCCAGGTCCTGAACAGGATCGGGGTTACAACTAGATTTTATCTGGAGCCAACTGACAGGAGTCAAATCCTGACTGCACCTCCCACACAGCATTAGTTCCGTGGTATGGCAAAATTCTTCTACTGAATCCCCCTTTTAGCTCAAACTTGCTCGCACAGGCTTCAAGGCTTAAATGCTAAAACAATCACCCTTCCTGACTATGGTCTTCTCTATGACTGGGAATCTACCATGACATCCGTGAACCATGAAGGCAGCAATCTGTTCATGGTACCCAATCCCTCACAGTGGAAAAGTATATGCTACATCATGTGTTGACAGGCAACTTCTATTTGCATTAAGTGAGGCAGGAAGGGCATATGTGAAAAGCCTTAACACTATTCTGGCCTAAACATCATACTTAACTAAATTACACATCTTTCACACTTCTATTCTGAGGAGTTATACTGCCTTTTAACTAAGATACCCCTCTGTATTTTGGGAGATGAGAAGCTCTACTTAGGATTTGTGAAAACAACCCCCACCACCCCGCCAAAAAAGACCTGTTGTGATGATTCCACCTTAACGCACAGGGTGGGTAGTTGTGGTGGTTTGAATATGCTTGACCCAGGGAGTGGCACAATTAGGAGGTGTGGCCTCTTGGAGCAGGTGTGGCCTTGCTGGAGCAAGTGTGTCACTGTAGGGGTTGGTTTGAGACCCTCCTCCTAGCTGCCTGGAAGACAGTCTCCTCCTGGCTGCCTTTAGAATTTTAGGCTTTTCCAGGCCCACATCTGCCTGAATACTGCCCACCATGACAATAATGGACTAAGCCTCTAAAATTGTAAGCCAGCCCCAATTAAATGTTGTCCTTTGTAAGAGTTGGCATGGTCATGGTCTCCTCACAGCAATGAAAACCCTAAGACAGTAATAAATATGAGTTTGATATCATTAAAGGGAAGGCTGAAATCCCAGAGGATTATTCTTCACAAGACAAAGCACACAAAGTTCAACATGAATGCTAGTTGGTACTACACATTGTGTTAAGGAATTGGATGCCCATTCTATCCTCAGTAGGAGGAAAAGTACCATGTGACACAGTTTCACAACTTAAATTAAGTGAGATATTAGTGACCACACAAATCTACATCTCCTGATAGGTCTTTTTTCTCTTTCTTTCTTTCTTTCTTTCTTTCTTTCTTTCTTTCTTTCTTTCTTTCTTTCTTTCCTTTTTAACTTTTATTAACATAGAGTCATCAAGGGTCATACTTAAAAATCTATTGAAACAAATTTCTAAGGCAACTTTCTAGTCTATTTATACTACATTCCTGCAACCCTAGTCACTTTACAAAAGAAAATTTGCTTTTAAGCTGCTGCCTTATATTTAAAAGAGGCTCTATTAACTCTAAAATTTCATCAATTAATATATCTTAGATAACCATATATAACTGCTACATGCAAAATAGATTTTGCTTTGGAAAGCTGTTAACTGACTCATAGATTTATGCTAGGATCCACAATCCCTAAAACAAGAAAGGGTTTTTAAATAGGCTGGGCTCTGACAAACAGCCTGGGGTGGGGGAGAGGCCTTCACAGTGGCACATACAAAGACAACACGAGACCACAGTTCCAGAGTCTACCAAAGCCTATCAAAAGCATCCCACACTTACTAGTTCCAAGTATCACAGGCACATTTTCAAGGCAGAAAAGAACAAACTGGTAATGACTCCATACTGTCAGTGCAATTGAATGTAATCTCTAACCATTAAATATTAGTAATTTCATTTAAGTTTACTTTAATAAATTATACATGGAAAATGTATATGTATGTTCTATGTAATTTTTAAATATTTAGAACATCTTTGGGCTGAGATGGCTCAATGGTTGAAAATACTTGTTGGAGATCCGATCCCCAGAACCCACATAAAATAACAGGTAAGGCTGTAATTCCAGCCTTGGAAAGCAGAGGTAGGGGGATCTATTTCTGTAGCAAGCTGATTAGCAAGTCTAGGCGCATTAGTGAGCTGGGTTTCATTTAAAAACACTGTCCCACACTATAAAGTGAGAGAGCAATTCAGGGAGATTCCAGAATCCACCTAAGGCCTCTGCATGCACCCAACACACGCATACACACACACACACACACACACACACACACACACACACACGAGGAATAAAGAAAGGTTGTTGATAAATAGACTAGCTCATTTTAAATGAGTCCACTTATGCTGGACATAGGGTACACCTGAACTAGTACTTGGGAGGCTGAGACAGAAGTAATTCTGCACGTTTGAAGCCATCATAGGTTATACAGTGATACCCTGTTTCAAACTACAACAGTGATGCTAATGTTTAGACAAACTAGTTTAATTAATGATTGACTAAAAAAACATTAAGTTTTAAACAGCTTAATCAAAACACGTCAAGTATGTTTCACGAAACCTGTCCTTGCTATAAAAGTAACCAAAAATACTCCAGTATGCTAATAATGCTTTTCCCTTTACCTTCTTTATAGGCAAAGTTTGAACATCTAATTCAATTAAACTTTGTCAATTTGATAAAAGAATAAAAATAAACTTTCAACTTCAGACACATATTTGTTAAAGTAAACACAGAGTGGAATGATAGAATTAACTTTCGTTGGTCTTACAAGAGGGACCAGTGAGATGGCTCTGCAGTGAAGGCACTTGTTGTCACACATGGTACATGGTGACCAGAGCTCGACATCAGGAACACACATGAAAGTGAAGGCGAGAACCAACTCCAAAGGTAACCTCTGACCTTTATACAGGTACACACACGTATTCGCGCGCACACCCCCCCCACACACACACCCATGAAAAAAACAAAAAATTTAAAGATAGGGGAGGAAATGCCTTCAATTCAGTCAATTGTAATGAACCAAAAGTTTTACAGAAAAGTAAAAATGTCACAAGAAAAAAAAATAAATGAGTACTGAATTATTTGCAGTCTGTAACTAAAAAACTGCTAAAATGCAAAGATCTTTTTGAATATTGCCTATGATGAAATAAAATTTGAAATGTAGTAACTGACATACCTCTTTGTGCAAAAATTAAACTGAGTGTGTAAGATGTCAAAAGAAATGCTCTGTAAGTTCCAAATATAAGTATATAAATTAGATTTTCAACGAAAAGCTTTGATATTCTCACAATATTTCTTATTTTGTTTTAGATACAATCTTTTGTACTATCCCAGGCTGGCCAGGAACTTGTAATCTCCTGCCTCTGCCATTACCATGCCTAGCTTAATAACCCCCAATTTTGCTACCATGATATGGCTATCATAGCATATATCAATGTAACAGAAATAGCACAGTCTCTTAAAATACATTCCATATTTTATTTACATTTTAAGACTAACTTTCATCTCAAAGTCACATATCCACCACCTATTTCCTTTTTGTTGATTTCACTTAAAACATCTAAGCTTGTTTTACTAAACAAAGACTGTAAACAAATTATTATGTCTGTTACATGCAACAAATGGTAACAGCTTACAACAGAAATTCAAAACCCCCAACATCTTTTATTATAAATACAGGTATCAAAACAATCCTGAACCTATGTTTGATACTAATAGTAGTCAGCACCCACACCGCTTCAAGAACTAACACAATTGTTGACTGTTCATTGTATCTGCTACTTTAAACAATTCCAACTGCAGCTCTAAATATGATAGATAAAGCATGCCATTTCTTTTCTTCCTTCTTGAGACTTTACTTTCCAAAAAAACAAATGTTTCCATGGCCATCTGACACTCTTTTGCCATGCTTTTGTCTTGAAAACCTNAATTCNATTTTGANTACTTCAGGTTCATGTTTAAATGACAGTGCTTTAAGAAGAGAAAGAAAAATTGTGCTGCACTTCTCGTGTTACCTGAAAATATAATAGGTGTACATATATTAAATATATTCTTAGAACTGTCCAGGTCACGTTTACCAGCTGCAGTTCTTTTACTTAATGTTTGGGTATTTTTCATGGTGATATTTAATCAAGACATTAACATGAGTAGAGGTTGCTGATTTAAGACAAGCTTGAGATCCACTAAAGTTAATTGTACGTCTGTCCTTCTGGTGGCTGTAGAAGCTTCATATTTTCTTTGGCCATCATAAGATGTCTTAGCTCTTGAAGTATGACTTTAATGCTATAGGAATTTTGCCATTTTGCTAATACTGGTATGCTCCATGCATCTACCATTCCACTGGAATTATTGATTCCATTCATATTAATTTTTGTTACAAATCTAAGTGATGGAGGAGCTTCTGGATATTTAGATCCATATTCTACTTTCTGGGTATTTGTCCTTGGTGGCCCAAGAGTCATACCTGTATACCTTGTGTCATGTCTTCATCATCTTCAAGGCCCTAGCTAACAGTACCATCACCTACTCCTTTCTGTCCTCCTTCAAGTTCTTCCAACAAGCTAAAATTGCGAGGAACTTTAACTCCTGTGGAGACGGCCATCTTCTGCTGCCACATGATAGGTCTCTAGATCTCTGTACCTGCAATATAACTTCAGGCTGGCTACTAACTTTAATTAAGATAGAAAGCACAGCTCATGTTTTTGTGGAGATGTTTCCAAGGATTTCCCTTTAACCCTTAGATAATAAAGATTGGATCTAGGAGAATGGAAAGTTTTTAGGAAGAAGAGGATAGCAACAGAAGACCTGACACTAACTCCAAATCATACAGAATGAAAAGTCCCCGAAGAACTGTGACAGCCAGCATCATTACCAAGACTGGCCAGAAGCAGGCTCAACAGGACAAACTTAGGAGGTATGTAGGTAGCAACTTGGCCAGAGGCTGTCAATGGTTGCTTAAATGTGATTTCTCACATGCCCAAGAGTGCATTTCGAGACATCAGCATCTGAGCTGTGGAGTAGTTGAAGAGCACTACCCTGTTTCATAAGGAGAGCGCTCAACAGACTGAAGGCCCAAACAGAACCCAAAAGGAACGAAAAGTTGAACTGTCTGCCTCATGGCCTGGGTGAGAAGACCTTAGTCTTTCACGCTTGCCCTGGAACTTAACACTGCTGTACTTAGTCCTCAAGCATTCAGTTTTAGTCCAGAAGGCACAGACGGGCTCTCCTGGGTCTCCAGATTGCAGGCAGCAGATCCTGGGGCAGCTCAGCCTCCAGGGTTGTGTGATTCCATTTCTTATGAGGCAGTGAGAGAGAAGAGTGAGTACATGTGCTCTCCTTCCTGTAGTTCTGCTTCTGCCTCCATTATTATGTGCCTCCATTTATTATTAGAGGGAGGGAGGGAGGGAGGTAGAGAGAGAGAAAGACAGAGAGAAAGACAGAGAGAGAGAGAGAGAGAGAGAGAGAGAGAGACAGACAGACCTTTCCAAAGAGGGAAAGAGAGCTATCACAAAACCAACCCTATTTACCTACACTGGCAGTGTGGACCTTAACTCCGTCTGCTAAAGGAACAGTCCTGCCACCACAAGAAAGCTTACAGAGTTAACTAACCTTGATCCATAGGGACTCATGGAGACTGAACTGCCAACCAGAGAGCGCAGGTGGGATGGCCCTAGGCCCCCTACACGTATGTAGCAGTTGTGCAGCTGGGTCTTCACGGGGGACTCCCAAAGTGGGGGCAGGGCTGTCTCTGACTACGCGGCCTCCTTTGGATTTCTTCCCCTAACTGGGCTGCCTTGTGGAAGTCTTGCTTGGCTTGATATGATTGGGCTGGTTGATGCCCATGGGAGGCCTCCTCTCTTCAGGGGAGAAGTGGAGGGAGGGTGGATGGGGAAGGGAAGAGGAGAGACTGGGAGGTGAGGAGGGAGGGGAAGCTGCAACTGGGATGTAAAGTAAATAAAAACTTAGTCAATAAATAAAGAGTATATCTGCGGGAAAAAATGGGGAATGAAACAGTCCTGCTTACAAATAGTCAGAAGTGATCTCCATTTATATGAAGACTGTATATCTTCCTTTACAATAAACTAGTATTAAAAGTAAAACTAGAACAAGAAAGCTGCTAAAAACTTAACAGGAGCAGAGTAAAGGCCTTAATAACCATGCCAAGCTTAATTATCTCTCTTTAAACAAGCATTCTAGGGCCATGACAAAAAGCTTTAGATCAAAAACTTTAAATCTAAAAGCAATGGACAAAAGCAAAAAGAAGCAAGGTGACTGGCTGCAGCCTGAAATACATACATCAGGGTGGAACAGCCGTGCTGACGCTGACGTCAGGCTACATCAGGCTACTCACTACAATAAAACCAGGTGGAAAGGCCATGCTGGTGCTGACATCAGACTATGTCATTACAGACAAAAAAAAACCAAAAAAACAAAAAACTAAAATCAGGCAACCTGATTGCCACACACATAGCTCTACTTAAACCAAATGGGTCACAAACCAAAACCAAAGCTTATCATTCCACGAAAGGGACTTGGGGGGCTGACAGGGAGGAGAGGAAAATATGGAACACAAGAAGACATTATACACATGTATGAAATCGTCAGACAACACAATTAATAAAAAGAAAATATAAAAATAAGCTAAACCATTTTAACCCTATTACCTTTTTTCCTTTTATTGAAAATATATTTTTCCTCACACAATGTATCCTGATTATGGTTTCCCCATCTCTATTCCTCCTGGTTTCTCCCGACCTCCCCTGCCATCCAGATCCACCCTTTTCTGTCTCTCACTGGAAAAGAACAGGCCTCTAAGAGATAATTATGAAGTATAACAAAATAAAATTTACTAAGATAAAACAACTCTCACACGGGGTAGGACAAGAGAAAGAGAAGAAGGACAGGCCAAACCCAGAGACCCACACTTCCCTTCACTGAGTACACTTAGGTTTCCCTGCTGTGTTGTGCTTATTGGATAGTGGAACTACTTCCCAGTAAACGAAGACGGTTGTGTGTTTCAGACCTACGTGTCATTCCGTTGTGTAGTTATTATTTATTTATCTTTTGGGGGAACAGGTCTCACTTTGGTTCTCACTGGCTTGGAACTCATTTTGTAGACCAGGGTGGCCTTGACCTCACAAGCGTTCTGCCGGCTTCTTCTTCCTCTGCTTCTAGGAATAAAGGCAGATGCCACCCCGCCTGGCTCCAGTATGTAATATATTCACTCTTAGTTCAGCCAGTCTTCTGTGTGTCTGTGTGAACATAGGCTGTTTCAGTTTGGGCTTTGCAGTCATGACTAGTGCTGCAACAGAACCTTATATATGTATTCTAATGTGGCTGAAGGCCCATAGTATTTCCAGTTCCTATTTTGATATTGTGTAGGCACCTTGCACATTTCCTTTTTTAAAAAAAAAAAAAAAAAGCCACTTTATCATCTATCTATCTATCCATCCATCCATCCATCCATCCATCTATCCATCCATCCGAGATGGTTTCTCTGTATAGCCCTATCTGTCCTGGATCTTGCTCTGTAGCCAGGGCTGGCTTCAAACTGCCTCCCTAGTGCTAGGTATTATTTTAAAACTATGTGTCTGCACGTGATGCAGTGCTCTCAGGGGCCAGTAGAGGGGGCTCTGATCCCCTTGGACTGGAGTTACAGGCAGCTGTGAGCTGCCAGAACTCCACTCTCTGGAAGTAGTACTTGCTCTTAACCTCCCTGTCTCTCCAGACCCACCCCGGATGTTTTCAGTACAGATATAAAGACAAGGTACGAGAGAGATGAGTTAGTGATTAAAAACTCTGCTCTATGCAAAAGACTAGGGTTCAGTTTTTAGCATCCAAGGATCCATACAGCATCTTAAACCTTCATAACTCCAGTTCCAAAAGATCTGACACCTTTTGAACACACCAGGCTCTCATATGTGCATGTACATACATTTGGGGAAAACATTTAGGTTTTACTGCTGTGAACAGACACCATGACCGAGGCAACTCTTTATTTATAATATCCAGAAGCTGGAAAGAACCCAGATGTCTCTCAACAGAGAAATGGATTGAGAAACTGTGGTAAATTTGCACAATGGAGTACTACTCAGCTATAAAAAACAATGAATTTATGAAATTCTTAGGCAAATGGATGGATCTGGAGGATATCATCCTAAGTGAGGTAACCCAATCACAAAAGAACATACATGGTATGCACTCACTGATAAGCGGATATTAGCTCACAAGCTCAGAATACCCAAGGTACAATTCACAAACCACATGAAGCCCGAGAAGAAGGAATGTGCAGGGATGACGCACTGGCCAAGAGCAATTGCTGCTAAGTAAAGGAGGACCCTCAACAGTTCCCACCACCCCACAGTAGCTCACAATCATCTCTAAGTCCAGCTCCAGAGTTTCCAACACCTGTCTGTGGTCTCTGTGGGCACCGCACTCATGTGATGTACAGACATAATGCAGGCCAAACACCTATACACATGAAATAAAAATACAGCTATCCAGTAAGCACTGCGTGGTAGAAAAAACCAAAGTGTGTCTAGTAAATTAAAGGAAAGGTGATGCACATTAACAAGGATGGGCAGGTGAAAACTGCTGAGATGGAAACCCAACAGAAACAGTTGTCACAGCTGGAATTTCAAATGGCTGATGTAACTACACAGCAGGGCGGGGCACCAAACCCAGTGACCCTTCAGCTCATTTTCAGTACAAATTCTCAGGCTGTAAGCATGAGAGCTACAGGATAACACTGAGCTCCAATACATGGGTGCAGCTCTTAAAACAACTCTAAATTGCCTGCTGTGTGTCCTAGGATTGGGCCAATCAATGCGCAGAGTGTGGAAGAGAGGAGCCAGGGAAGAGAGCCACTGTCAGAGAGAGGGGCTGCAAAGATGGAATGGAGGAGGAGACTACCGGGATCCTCAGTAAAGTCTGAATAAGGAAAAACAAACAGTCTCTGATACACAGAGAGACCCGGGGAGCAGGGCTGTCCCTGTCCCATCCATTAAGAGCACTGATGGTTACTTTATGTTCCAATTTCACCCTGCAACTGAGCACCAAGTGCTTGATGAAACATTATTCTGGGTTTCTGCATGGGTATTTTGGGAAAACATTAACAATTAATTTGTACAGTAAGTGAATTTGCTTCCCATAATGAGTAGGCCTTATGTAACCAGTTGAAATCCTGAATATTAAAAGGCATACACACACACACACACACACACACACACACACACACACAAATCCCTCAAGCTAGTCACGAGCTCTTCTTCAGCAGATAGATAGCCTTCAGACTTGCTCTACGAGGTCAGCCCTGCCTGCCTGAGTGCCATGGAAGTGTATCAGCACACTCAGAGAGCTAGCCCACACTCGCTCGGTCAAGCCTCCATAAATACACAGATCCAAATGATAAAACATGGATATTGTTTAGACATACTTATCTCCTAATGGTTCTGTTTCTCTGGAGAACCCTAAGTAATATAAAGACCAAAAAGCAATTCTCTCTTGGTAACAATAATACAAGTTCCCACGTCCTGATTGCTAAATAGCATTCCAAGTAAAAGGAATTAGGGTTCTTTAAAACACTAGTAGATTCCCAGGGTGGGTAAGGCATGTATGGATGGCTGTGCTGAGCCTGCCAGAAGGCAAATGCTAAAAAATTTATGAGCCCTTGTCAAAAGGACACTGAACAATCCAGGTAAGAATTATGGCTGTATGTTCAAATTTCTAAGTAAAAATATGAGAACTGAGATATTTACAGACTTGAAATATCACTTCACAGTGTAGACATTAATTACAAAGGGACAGTCACCTGACAGTGGGGAAACTTGGCAGGCATCACCAGACACACGTGATGGGTGCACATGAACACAGGACACTACAACAGCATAGGCCTCCTGATAAGACCTGCAGAATTGCAGCCACAATGCACAACCCAAATCTGTCGCTGAGAAAGCAACCCAGCAGTGGGCAGCTCAGCAGTGGGCAGCTCAGCAGTGGGCTCTGGTACCTCGTGAGTATTCTCCCACAGTGCCCATGAAGCAAGGACTGAGAGGGCGTTCTGATTTAAAATGGAAGTGGGTGGGATCAAGACACACTGAACATAAAACAGTGCTAAGAAAATAAGTTTTTCTCTCCCCCCTCCAAAATAATAATAAACAGCAAAATTTGAACAAAACCTTTCTGTTGTCTATAATTCCCTGATGTTTTATTATATTATAATTATACAAGAAAATTCTCATTTGTATTTTGGGGACAGTGGATACTAAAATATTTAGAAGTAAATGAATACAATATATACAAATCACTTTCAATGGCTCATGAAGAAATAATATTTCTTTATTGCTTTATGAAGAGTAAACATGGGGTTGAGTATGGTGGCACATGCCTATGTCCCCATCACTCAGGAGGCAGTGGCTGTGGCTACACAAGATCCTGTCTCAAGACACCAAGGCCTGGGGTCTGGGAGGTAGCTCACTGCCCTGTGTAAGGTCCTGAGTTCAGATCTCCATGGGGCCAAGTGAAAGAACTGGAGAGACAAGAGGCATGGTGCCGCCAGGTTCCCACACCAAGTTCTGTTTGAGTCCCATGGTTTGTCTCAAGATATATTCTCAAAGTTGGAACACATTAGAGCTCCAAATCGCTGCAGGGGAGGCTTGGTCCTACAGTATCACCAGGCAATTTTTCACTCATTAAAAAAAAATAAGGAAATAGGCTCCGTGCATACACCTGTACTCCCAGCACTGAGGGGGGGACAGGACAGACGGAAGCCTGGGTCTGCTGTCCATCCAGACTCGCTCAATCAATGAGCTTCAGGTTCCATGAAAGGACCTGTCTCAAAATCAGGTGGTGTGTGATTTAGAAAGACACCCAAGGTTGCTACCTGGCCTCCACATACACACATATGTACAAGTACATGAAGACATGTGAGTGTGTGCATGGGCACAGGAACACACACACACACACACACTCAAAACCTAGGCATGGGACAGTGAACTAAACAGACAGCTCTCAAAAGAAGAAATACTAATTGCCAATAAACAACTTTAAAGGATTCTCCATCCTTAGCAATTAGGGAAATGCAAATTAACACTACTCTGGGATTCTTTCTTGATCTTGTCAGAATCGTCTCCATAAAGAGTAAAATGACAGTAAGTGGTGCTGAGGATGCAGCAAGAGAACCTTAGCTGGTGGGGGTACACGCGGTGGGCCACCATGGAAATTAGTCTGGAGGCTTCTACAGAACTAAAAATAGAATTACCAAGGGTCCCGTGATACCACTCCTGGGCACACTCAAAGGACTCTACACCCTTCCAGAGTTGCTTGCATACCCATGCTGAGGGCTGTTCTATGTGCAATAGCAAGGAAACTGAATCAGCTGAGATGTCCATCAACAGATGATTAACGAGAATGTGACAGAAACACACAATGGCTATAATGAAATCTGAAATCTGCAGAAACACAGGTGAAACTGGTAATATATTATGTGAGGTGAACCATACTTCATTTTCTTTCTCATACACTAACTCCTAGCTTCTAGTGTGTGTACGTACATGTGTAAGTGTGTATATAAGTAGTTATGTGTATGAGTGGGTGTGTGTATAAGTGGGTATGTATGAGGATAAGTGTGTAAGTGGGTATGTATGTGTATAAGTGAATATGTGTGTGTTTAAGTATGTGTGTGTGTAAGTGGGTATGTATATGTATAAGTGGGTATGCATGTGTATAAGTGTGTGTGCATGTATAAGTAGGTGTGTATAAGTGGGTATGTGTGTGTGTAAGTGGGTATGTGTGTATGTGTGTGTATAAGTATGTGTGTGTATATATAAGTGGGTGTTAGTGTGAATAGAGGTAAGAAGACTTAGCAATAGGTCCTTGAGAGGTCCGAAAGGGACTTTAAGGGAGAGTTGCGGGGAAGGGAACAGAATAGAAGTAACAAAAAAGTAGAAAGGAGAATTCTGGGGACTGAAGGGTACAACTGAAGACTGGGGAACAGGGTGATGGGGGAGGAGGAGGAGGATTTACTAAAACTAAACATGCATGAAAATGCCATAAGTAAATATGTTACTTTGTATGCTTACTAAAAACAAAAACATAAAAAAGAAAGACAAGCTCAGGAGTTCAGTAGCAGAGCACTGGCCCAGGATACACACAGCCCTGGGTGGAGTCCCAGCGCAGAAAACATTAAATGCAGAAATGAAGCTGATATTAGGAAACCATAAGGTAGACTATATGGAAATTGTTCAGATCCTTTTTGGTTGCCATTCTGTAACCTTAAATTATTTCAAGATGAAGGCAATTTCAGTAAATTTAATAAATTTCATCTACAGTATTCAAGAGTTTTCCATATCACTCAATGGCACACACACACATACATCCACACATATTGTAAGACCTCATAGAAAAGTCAATGCCCTCCACAAACTACAGCTGCAGAGCCTGCGTCTCTACCCGTCTCTACCCGTCCCTACCCTTCTCTACCCGTCTCTACCCGTCCCCAGCGCCACTGTCTGCTTGGCTTCCCGGATGCAAACTCTCCTCTCTGCCAGTCTTCACACATCTGCAAAACAAAGCTGTCTGCCTACTACTGTACCTAGTATGGAGTGGCCAAACCTCCACCGAACTGTCATAGACATTCATGCAGGATCATGACTCTGCCTTTTCAGCTGTATGCCTCTCATCAGCAACATCTCTATGTTTATGCCCTGGGCTCTGCTGCCATCTGGTTGCAACACTTTCTTTTGCATGGCTTGGTTGGTCTGAGGAATCCCTACCTGGCTTTAAAGCCTTCCTTAGCTTTGCCATGGCTGTATAGCATTCCTGACACAGGGTGGACAGGTGGTTTTGACTAATGTGAGCTTTCTCAGAGAACAGCTCACAGTACAGTCACTGGTTGAATTACTCAGAATATAAAAATGTCTCAAACAGTGTTAATATGAGTAATAGTATGTACATATACACACAGTTGAGAGCACACAGTAAATAAAGACATTAAGAAGTCCCATAACATTTTGCTAAAAAATGAAGAAAGCTATGAAAACCTTTTAAAAATTATAAGTTGAATACACATCTTCCCAAGGGAAACAGCATGTGTTTTTCCTAAGGAAGGTAAAACAAAACAAGTCCTACACTTAATTTTTTAGCTGATGCAAACACTACATTTTAATTTCTATAGTTGTATAGTGAAAGACACTGCCTTTGGGTTTCTATTACTGTGAACTCTCTGGTCACACACTCCATCACTGAGGAAAGTCAGGGCAGGGGCTTAAAGCAGGAACCTGGAGGCAGGAGCTGATGCAGAGGTCATGGAAGGGTGCTGCTTGCTGGCTTGCTCCTATGGCTTGCTCAGCTTGCTTTCTTATAGAACCCAGGATTATCTGCCCAGGATGGCATCGCCCACAATTGACTGGGCCCTCCCATATCAATCACTAATTAAGAAAATGAACTATAGGCTTGTCAGTGGGACAATCTGGTAGGGGTATTTTCTCAAGAGTTTCACTCGTCCCAAATGATTTTAGCTCAAGTCAAGTTGACATAAAACTAGCCAGTACAGATACCATTGTCCACAGGCTTTTAAATCATGAGCTGAGATGGAAATTAACCCTGTAAGTAAAATAACATAGGAACCGAGTGCAGCGCTACTTTATATTTAAGTATTTAACCATCTTTTTGTCCAAGTGGTTTAAAAGATGTGACTCTCGACTTTAAATACAATTCTATTAAAAACCTAATCAGTCCTGAATCTTGCTATCTTGGTTCTAAAACCAAACCCATTACGAATAATCTTGTATCAGAAAAGAAGTTAAAGGAAACATTATCAATTTTAGTTGTCCTTCTTTCTGCTGCATATAATACAGGAGAAAATGGAATTATTTCAGTCTTAAAGCAGACATTCTTTAGTTATTAGTGACACAGCAATCCAAGTTAAAACTTCTCTGGAAAAAAAAAAATCCTACAATGCATAAATGTAAAAAAAACTCCGAGCACAGAGGTTGGTCCGCCCAGACATTTCTCATGCTTGCTGACAACCACTTTGCACTGCTTCTTCTGTGGCTCACAGGATTGCCTTTGCCCACCCTGTCCTTCCTATGTGTTCCTATCAGAGTCGGCATGGACATTTAGCATCCACTCGGTCAGTGCCTTTGCTCCAGCAGGGTAGGACCAAGCCCGTCCCACTTATCACCGTGTGGGCCAACCCCACCCCACCCAAGTCCTGAGCATTACAACATACAAGGAACCCAGTATGTATACAAAAAACAGCTGAGGTCATCTGAAGAGGTTTTTACTTTATTACCATATTTGGGGGGGGGGGGCAGTACATGACCCAGTGCCCAGGCAAAGGTCAAAAGACAACTGAGAATCAGCCCTCCTCCCTCCTCCCTGGGTAGAAGGGCTTACCTGATGCAAGTCCCCCTCTCCCCAGAGAAGCTGTTTAATGTTTAGTTATCATAAGACTTTGCTTTTTGTAGAAATCATGAAAGTCTTTCTATTCCAGAACAAGTGTGGATAATTAGACCCTATATGCTAACACAGCAACAGGCTTACTTCCAGTTATCATGAAACATCAGACCCTCCCTCAGAGCTGAGGTAAAGAGGCTGGCCAGCCTCCACACACCAAGACAAGAGTCCAGGAAGCTGGCAACTTTACTTCCGCCACAAAAATGGAGATACAATCATAGTACAGAAATCTTGAAATGATACTGTAGATAGTATGTATCACTTAAAACATAGAAAAGGTTTAGGTTCCATAAAAACACACATTAAAGAAGACACAAGCATCTACTCCATTTAGAAAACAAGAAGCCGACTGAGAATTTGACAGAGGCCTGGTTCTGCCTCCTGTCAGTCCACAAGCCTCCTACAGAGGCCTGCAAGCCCCTCAGCCAAGGCTCCTTTAAGAAAACGGAGACCTGATGTTTGATGTACAATTAATTAGAGATAAGGTGGTATCATTTTATAATCCTGCACGTGTCTTACTTATAGAGGTCATACACAAAGCCCTGAGCTAAACACGCATGCCCAAAATAATGAACTGGAACACCAACTCCTTCCTCTGAGGAAAGGCACTGTCCCAGAAGTTAATTGAATCCTTATCTGTCCTCCTATTTTTATCTCTGTGTTCCCTATTAACTGGCCTCTTTTTTCTTTCCTTTCTTCCTGACTTGCCCCTCTTTTCTTAGGCTGAGCTGCTTTTACAAGTAGCAGCCGGAGCCACCTGCATGCAGCTCTACCACAAGGCCCTACAGTGCGCCACACTCAGCATCCATTGCCAATGCCTGTTAACTTCTTGTCTGTACCTAGCTGAAATGCTTAGACTCTTAGTAGCTATACATGTTATGGTTTGGGCCAAAAGAAATTCTAAGTCAGATGAAGATGACCTTGGAGCTGGGCATGGTGCCAGAGACACGATAAGGCCCCTGGGCCACAGAGTGAGGTAGAAGTTGGTCTAAGCTACATGAAAGAAATGGTCTTAAGAAAATAGAAGACTATGGATTTCAATGACACATGGTGATGTAGTGTAATTCAAGCACCAGGAGGGTGAGGGGTGAAGAACCCCAGTAGGAATTACCCTGGGCTAACAGCAAACTCCACTACAGCATGGGCTAAAGGGTAAGCCTTGTCTCAAAATAAACAGCAAACAAAATGATAGCTAACTTTGTTTAAATAATATATATGGAGACTGTTATTGTCTCTTTACTGTTCCCATAAGTACCTTTTTAAAAACTCAAAAGAATTAAAAGTCTTTGAAAAAATTAGCATAGGATTTTATCATTTCTGAGTTGATTTAAAACATTACAATGGTTATAACACTGACTGGCAAGCTGGTGGGATTTAGAATCACTATGGAAGCAAGTCTCTGGGCACATCTGTAAGGGAATATTTAGATCAGGTTAATCTGAGAGGGATACCCGCCACTCAGGCAGTGCCACTCCCTGGGCTTGGGCCCCGGGCTGCATGCAAAGGGCAAGTGAGCAGGGTAGCAGCCCTCCACACTCTGCTTTCTGACTGAGAGCAGCCTGGCCTCGGTCACTGTGACAGATGGCCCCTGGAGCTGTAAGCCAACACTAGAAACTGTGTTTGTGACAGCTATTTTGTCAAAGGAGCAAGAGGAT
Organism: Mus pahari; assembly: GCF_900095145.1. Lineage (NCBI taxonomy): Eukaryota > Metazoa > Chordata > Mammalia > Rodentia > Muridae > Mus > Mus pahari. Next base: position 63,283,948 of record NC_034592.1, read on the forward strand.
AAATTAATATGGATATCTATTTTCATAAACTGTTGTTTTCTCTTTGCAAAACAAACACTGTTTCATATAATGCTTCCTACAACAAGGTTAAGTCAGCCATTTTCAGGAGGGGTGTCCTGCTTTCTTCTCTTGTTTCAGAAATAAAAATACTCTTACGGAAGCGACTTCACGGGGGGGGGGGGTTTAGCTCACAGTTCAAGGTATGACAGCATGACAGAGAAGTCAAGGGGCGAGAGTTGGCAACAGCTGGTCACACTGCATTCTCATCTGCAAACAGCAGGGGTCACACACCTTGGGGCCACTCACAGGGGCAGGGCTTCCCTCTCAATTTATGTAATCAGGACAGTCAATCCCTTGTAGACTTGCTCAGAAGCCTGTCTCCCAGGTAACCCGAGATTTTATCAATTTGACAATACTAACCATTACAACTCACAACAGAATTTTCAAGACAAACTGTTAAGGCAAAAACTTTAAAAGACAAAATTTTAGGCTGTAGATGGAAGCATCCCAAGACAGAAATTTTGAGCAGTAGAAACCACAGGTGTTCACTCATACTTTAGCTAGACCCACCTTAGAGTTACTGGGAGAGTTTTCAACAACTGTCAAAGCCAAGGACCCCTTTACATCAAGTGAGCCAGAATCCAGGGCCTTGGGCCAGGACACAGGATTTAATCCAAGGCCCCAAAGCTAGCCACGATGTGTTCAAAATTATTGGCCAAGTCTGAGAACTAATACATAAAATCCTAAGGTATTAACTGAGACTAGTACTTACGAGCATTATCATTCCTCGTCCTAGGTACAGCTGAAAGCACAAACATTTAGCTAACACAAGCATAAGGACTTGGTGGCCAAGACAGACAAAAGCCTGCTGGGGGCCAGGAGACCCAGGAAGCTGCCTAACATGAGTTCTGTGGAGTTCCTGTTCCATCACTGCGTCTCAGACTCAACAGTGAAATGCTCTGAGCCTGGCAACACCAACAGTGGGGCTGAGCAACACAACCAAAGCCTTTGGCCACAGGCAGGAAAGGCAACACAGAGACAAGAGTTTCACCTCCCCCACATCCCACATCCCACATCCCCAGCCCTGCATAGAGGTGGAGTCCACATGAAGACCACAGTAGAATTCTGTCAGTCTGTACAGCAGCCTAGGTGGAGTTATCCGTGGTTGGACATCTGGGGAAAGACATCACCTAAAATCCAGGAATGAGATGACCAGCCTAGCAGCAAGTGAGGCCTGGTCTCAAACCAAGAAACAAACAAAACAAAGCCTCCAAAAATCAATTTTGAGCATGACTAAAACAAATTTAAAAACAAAGTTTCACCAAAGAAACAAAAGCTGCAAGAAAGTGAAAGGGAGGCTGGGCACAGTGGTTAACGCCTGCAGTGCCTGTAATCCAAGAACTTAGACCTAACTGAGGCAGGATGATCAGAGGCTTGAGGCCAACTGGTATACACAAGTTAAACAGACTAAATAGTAATGTTTCAAATATACACAGTCAAACAGTCTTGAAAACAAGAGAAGCTAATGATGCAACAACAATAACAACAACAACAACAACAACAATAATAGCACTGAAAAATAACAGCTGAAAATAGAGGCTGGCTCATCACGCAGTGTTATACTGCCGGGACAGGGGAGACTTCTCAGTGAGATGCTTGTGCACTACATAGAGTTCTATGGAAAGCAGCCTGGTCCCAGAAGGGAGGGAAAGGGGCCGGGTGGGGTGGGTGAAAACGTACAGGAGAACTCCGGCCGCTTTTGCTCTGGCAAGAGCACATATGCTACGCTCAGAACCAAGAAGTTAAGGGGGACCTGAAGAGGACAGAATCCAAGACACCTGCCTCAAGCCACAGTGTAGTTACTCTTCTGAAAACCCAGGACAAAGAACACAGTCAAAGAAAAATGCGATCTTACCCGGTGTTCTGACAAACAATTCAAATGACAGCAGGCCTCTCCTCAGACACACAGTAGGCAGAAGGAGGCAGCACAATATTTTTCAAATGCTGAAGGAAAAACAAAAACAAAAAAGGTTGTCAACCCGAAACCCCCAAAGTCTACGCTCAACAAAAGTTTATGTGGAGCTCATGGAAACACTCAGGAGATGGGGAGATGAAGGAGGCTGAGAACTATGTCAGCAATGGACCGTTTTAAAGAATGGTCAGTGTGACTGGTGTTAACGGAAAAGGGAACTGTACATCAAGGGGAAGCAACAGGTACACAAAAGCACCGGTGAATACGCTTTTCTTGTCCTTGTGTTTGACAGCTAAAGCAAAACGATTTTATGTACAGGAAATATTTTAAAGCATGGAGGAGGTGGGGGTGAACAAAATCTTTAGGAGGCGGGACTTAGCTGGAGGAAGTAGAAGACTAGGGATTGAAAAATCACAGTCCAGCCTTCAGTTCCTGCACTCAGTGTCCTGGTGCCCAGGGTATGGAGAACTAGTGTGGAATGGCCTGCTGCCTGGAACTCCTCCAGGACCTGCCTGCCACAACGGGATCTTTCCTCCTCTAAGCTAGTCTGTCAGAACACAGCAAAGGCTGAGAGGGGACCAAGGCTTCTTGTCTCACCACACTGGTAAACCGGTAGCAGTGTACTACAGGGAGGTATGTGTTCTGATGCTGAACACTGACAGAATCACCTAAGAGACAAGTTTCTGGGAACTTTCTAGATTGTTTTTACTGGAGTGGAAAACACACCCCTATATGTGGGCATCACCATTCTGAGGTGATGAAAGGACATAAGCTAAGCGCCAGCCTTCACCCCTCTGCTCCCTGACTGCACAACAAATACATTAGGTATACTAATCCAAATACACTGAGCTAGACAACAGACCGACTCAGGAAACATGACCCAACTACAGCTGCCTCTAACAAATGCAACAAACTATCTACTCTACTGGGGTGGAGCTCAGGCCTCAAGCACACTAGGCATTCACCCTCCCAATGACCCACCGGCCTCATTCCTCTCCTCTTTTCAGTTTTAAGACAATGTCTAAGCCCACCCTGGACTTACTCTGTACTTCAGGCACAATCTGAAATCAGGTTCTGCCTCAGCCTCATGAGTAAGTGAGATTATAACACATACCATCTATGCCAACGTAAGCTCACTACAGAGTAATTACAGGTTGAAAATAAAAGAATAAAAAAAGTCAATTAAAAAATAGTAACCAAAGGAATACAGAATGACCTCTAATAATACATAAAGTTGACTTCAGAGCGAAGAAAATATCAGATAGAGAAGCACATAACTTAAAGAGTGCTAAGTCATGAAGATACAGCACATATTTAACAGCAAAGCTAGAAACCATGGGGCAAAAACAGGACTGAAAAGGTCACCAACAGATACCCGGAGACTCAGCAGGCAGCTAGCTTCCCTCCATTTCTTCCTCTCCTCTCCCCCCACTCCACTTCCTCCACCTCTCTCCTCCTCTCCCTCTCCCCTTCTTCCTCCCCCATCTCTGTCACCCTGTCTTAGTTGCTTAAAAGTTCATAAAACAGAAAATCAACAATAAAGAACCCAACAGCTCCTGATCAAGCCACATTTATGGAACAATGTATTAAATAGTAGAATGTAACTGTCTTTCAAAATATCCATGGACCACATCCCCAGGCAAGCCCCAGTAAACTTGAAACAAAAGATCAGACTAAATGTCTTCTCTGAATACAATGAAACCAAGCTAGAAATCATAAATAACAGTAACAATGATGAAAGGGAAATAAATGTTCAACTATTTCAAAACTAAAGAGCAGTTTTTAAATAACCGGCAGGAAGATGGTGACCAAAGGGAAGGGACAAAGGTGAAATTCATGGGATAAACTCAATGGCAGAAGTTGACATTGTTCCAATTCTGAGCTTATGTATGATGTAAGAATTGGGGTCCCATTAACAAATTCCACTGAGCACATTTCCTACTGGTTAAGTTGAATGGGATAAAACACACTTTGTTTTTTGCTTATTTGTTTGTTTAAGTCGACTCTGGTGTTGGGCTGCAGTTAGGTGGCAGAACACATGTTTGTATACCCAAGGCCCTGAGTTCAGTCCTCAGCACTGCCAGCTCAGTTCTTCTATGACTTGAATCATTGAATCACGTGACCTAGCGATGACCATATATGGGTGGGCGTGTCACCAATGCTTCCCTCCAGCAGTCTGTGCTCCATGCTCAAATGTCACCAAAGCAACTGAAGTGCCATCCATGCAGGAGTCTGCACAACAGATATGCTGTGCATTGAGTACTGTGTCCCCTCAAAAGTCCTAACCCTCCACGTCCTCTGAGGCAATGGGCCACTTGTAATGACTAGGTCATGGGAACAGGACCAGCACCCTGCTGAGAGAGATGTCTAAATCCTATGATGTTGCTTACCTACACTCTAGCCACAGCCAGGCAGAAAACAACAGAGGACATCAAGTTCAAGGTCTACTAGGGCTACAAAGTGAGCTCAAGGCTAGCCTAGGCCACTTACTAAGGCTATCTCATGTTTTTAAACGCAAAGAGGGCTAGGAGCACAGATGGAGAGTATCTGACCTTGCATGTTTAAGACTCAGTGCCACAAGAGATGCCAAAAAGGGCCCTCCTGCCCTTCTTCACGAAAGGCCACAAGAAGAAGATATCATCTATGAATCATACCAGACATCAAACTTGACACTGATTTCAGACTTTCCTGCCTTTACAAGTATCAGAACTTCATCAGAATTGCTTACAACACCCCCAGAATACATGCTGAACAAACAAACTAGATATAAATAGCAGCCTGAACAAACAAAACAGATGTAAATCAGAAAAGTTTCTCTCCTACCAACATTCTTTTTTCTAAAATATCTGATCTCAAGGAAGTATTAGGAGAAAAAAACAAATATCTGCTTGGATGACTCACACTAAGATATGAGTAACTGCTGGGCTTGAATAGTTCCAAGGTACAAAAACAGCCTCACTCAAAGGACACTGTAATAGAAACTGTGTATGCAGAACAGAATCCAAGTTTGCTCATCTGTGTAAGTCAGCTGCCCCAGGGCCTACCACAGCTTACCGCCCAGTTTCTAGCCTGGTAGTTCTCAAGTATTTAGGATGTAAGTGGGATACAAATCCTAAATTACAAAGCACTGGCAGTACCTTCCTTCTAGTTATAAACCCAGATCCTGAAAGGGCTTTGCTGCCTTTCCCACAGGGGAGGTATATAGCACAGAGCTCTTGTCTGGAAAAAGACAAGACAGCCCCACCCACATTAGTAAAATCTGCACCTGTCTTGTCAGCCACCATAAAGCTCACTCTGGGCTCCTAAGTGCCCCAGGGCATCTGTGTAGACGGTATCTCCAGTCCCCAGGAGTCTGTCCTTTCTGATTAAGCAGGACTGACTGAACTGTATTTTAAGGCAACTAAGAGAAATCCTGGCGTTTGGGTTCAGCTGGGTCTGATGAAGGAAACAGGTCTGCTTCCATCTGGCTGAGCCCCCAAGGCTTCAAACCAGACTCAGATTCTACTCAAGTGTTTACTCCCTGTCCTGATTCAACATCCCTTTCCCTTCCTCAGCATGGCGGTCACATTTGTATCGACTCTTCTATCAGCTCTAAGTGCAGGTAATGTGTTCCTTGGTGGTAGGGTGTCATCTTGTGAGGGTTAAGTAGCAGGCAGCACGCAGATGTGCTGGTTTTACCTCACAGATACTCCAACACAAGAGACAGATTTCAGAAAGAGCAAAGGACTTCTGTTAACCCCAGACAGCCGAGAAGTAAGCACTCTAACAGTACAGACGACCACTTGTCAAGAGATAAGGCTACTCTGTCTAGTGTTGGAGGTTGTCCTCTCCTGGACCCCGCTACTGGTGAACACAGAGGGTGAGCTAGCAGGTATGGCAGGCAAGCAGAGTAGAATTGTGCCCTCAGCGCTAGGCCAACACAGAGTGTCCCCAGACTCCTTGGGGAGGGATTGCCTCCAGTGACCCACAGGACCCACCACTAGACCGCAGTGCTCAAGCTTCCCACTTCCCCTCAACAGCACCATGCTGGGGCTCAGCTTCTGACACATGGGCCTTTGATGGACATGTTACAGCCAAGCTTTTGCCCAGCATGCCCAGGGCTGAAGAAGACAAAAGCAAAGACACACGAACTGCAGCAAGCTGGGAAAACTGACTCTACTCTTGTTTAAGCAGCGAGAAGAAGGCGGAGGAAGGCAATGGGACACGGCTGGGCAGGAGATAGTTACTGAGGATGCTACTGAAGGATGCTACTGAAGGTATCAGACACAAGTGCCGACTGGAGAACTCGATGGAGAAGGAGAACTTCTACAAGTCCCTGTTACTGCTAATCATGGTTACATATGCAAATAGCTTTCATTTCATGCCTAATTATTATGCAAAATAATAAATCTGCATGTTATAAATTATGTCAGACTGATATGTTTTGAGCTTTACTTTATATAACCACAAACTGTGCTTCCAGCTCTCTTGCTGGCAGCCTCCTTGGTCAATTACAAAGCTGCAAAGCAGCAGGGCCACGCCCTTAAATCTCTAAGCATCCCCAGTCACCATGCTTGCCAGTTCAGGAGTCAGCAATATGGAATTCGAATGCTCAACGGGTATGCCCTACAGCTACAGTATTTTAGTCTTTCCCAAGTCACTCCTCACCTCAGCCATTTCCTGTCACTTCCCAACTAAAGAAGAACAAGGAGTTCTGAACTAGCAACATCCATACCAAAGCTTTGCTTGTGTGTTTGTCTGAGATGGGATCGCACTGTATAGCCCAAGCTAGCCTTAACATAGTGTAACTCAGTGACAATTCCCCTGTCTCAGCCTCCCAAATGCTAGGATTATAGGCATAAGCAAATCCTAAACTCTTAATACCTCGGTTTAAAATGATACTCAAATTAATTCATAACAAAAGAAATTGCCAAAGGATAGACAAAGGTCAAATAATTTGTTTACACAACTAATGCTCTAACGCTACTCCTAACACAACTCTTCTCAGATATCCCTGGTCACTATGCAAACTAGTACCCGAATGGAGGAAATTCAGCAGGATTCCAAAGAGAAGAAGTGCAAGCAGCAAGAATCTCATGACGGCTAATCTTGGTTGTCTACTTGACTATATCTAGAATCAACTAAAACATAAGCCATCTGTAACGGATTTTTTTCTTAACCAGGTTATGAGAATCAAGACCCCACCTCGCTCCAGATGGCACATTCTGGTGGCAGCCCACATAAAGGACGGGAAAGTAGGACCCTGCACCTTGCCTCCTGGCTCTCACTCCTGATGGCAAGTTCCTCTCTCCCAATAGCAATACTGTGGTTCTCCTGCCACAGAACCAACATTTTGGGGATTCAATACAGACTGAAGACCAGCAGCTCTCCAGAACTCCTTCAAGCTTGTTGAGTGTTAAGACCGCTCAGATACCCAGTGCCATGTACAGAGTGACTATGAGACAGCCACGGTTGGGCTGCCCAGACTGCGTCCTGTAAACCAATCTGAATTCATTCCATCAACTCTGCTCCTTTAAAGAACTCTAAGAGAGACCTAAAATCCAGTTTCCGGAAACACTCTGACAAGTCCCTTCCATCTCCATTAACTGTGAAATAACAAAACAAAGCAAGCAAACAAACAAAAGGAACTGATTACAGTATTATTCTGACATCCAAAAACAGTACAAATTTTAATCCTAGTAAGCACTTACACAGCATCAGACTCGCGGCAGATGCCCCCCTAAGCTTCTCACACACTTTCCCATTTAATCCCACCACAACTCCTGTGTGGTAGGCACCAGGAGCAAGGGCCAGGCAAAGGTAAGCCAAGATCACACTGCTGGGGCTTGGACCTAGACAACCAAGCTCCCACATCTGCCAGCTCAGGCACTAAAACCTATGAACTCACCCAAGTTCAAGCCTTACATAAAGTAAGTGGAATGCTTACAGAAACATCAGGACTTGTCAAAGATACACCCATAACACAGCTGTGATGAGCAAAGTATCAGACACACATTTAGGGGTGTTCTCACTTCAAAAATATGAGGGTCATCCAAAACTACAAGGCCAAGCCAAAAGTAAATGAGTAATGCAACGTAGGCTTCTGGGGGGACCGTGGGCCAGGAAAGGGGCAGTAAGGGTTGGAAAAGGAGATGATGCCTAAATAAAGTCTGGAGTTTAGTCACCAGTGACACGCCAATGTTGGTTTGTTTTTGACTAATCTACCACTGTCAGGTAAGGTTAGAGGAGCGTGAAACTCCGTGAGAGGGACCTTGTACAATACAGAGGCGGGGGATACAGCCCAGTGTCCAAGCACTCACCCACATGAGGCATGGCAAACACTTGTCCGACATGAGGTGCTGAGTTTGACCCCTGCAGCAAACATACACACACAAACACACACACACTCACACTTCTCTCACACACACACATACACACATGCATTTTTAAAAAAGACAATTGTTAAGTGTGGCATACACCAGTAGTCTCAGCTGTGTGGTAGTCTAAGGCAGGAAAATCATGTGAACCCAACGTAGCTCATAGGCAACATGGCAAGGCTTATCTCAAAAAAATATATAAATCATCCAAGTGCAGTACTCAGACCAATAATCTTAGTCCCTGGGAAGTGGAGGCAGGAGGATCAGGAGTTTGATGTCATCTTCAGCTATACAGAGTCCCAGGCAAGCCTGGGCTACATGAGACCTTATCTCCAAAGAAAGCAGCAAAAGAGGCAGGACAGGAGGAAGGGGGAAGAGAAAAATGGGGAGAGAGAGAGGGGAGGGAGAGGAAGAGGGGAGAGGAGAGGTAAAGAGAGAATGGGCAGGGGAGGAGAACAAAGCTCTTCGAGTTCCAGTATGAGGAAAAATAAGCCAAGGTTCATACAGTGTGCGCGCTGCCCTGGAAGACAGTGTGGCAATAGGGTCTGAGGAGTCTTTAATGTGAAAAGGGTAAGAAAGCACACATGCATGAAACAGATCCTGCTGGAAGGGCACATGGACATTCTAAGACAGGCAGCTTCACACAGGACAGTGCTCAAGGAACAAGAATAAAAGTAAGTCTTCACGAGTCTTCTTGCCTCATATAAACTGAAGTCTATGGATGCACTACCTATGCAAAGCAAAACTAACCTGAATAAGGAAAAGGACTTGGACTAACATAAACTGTGAACGTAACGTAGGGAGGGGGAAAGCCAAGAAATCCAAATCCAGAGATTAAAGGGAGCCCTGTCACCTCTACTACGTGCTGAGACTCTCCCCACCAACGTCACTTCTCCTTAAATGTCCTTGGATCCTAACTGCTTGCCAATCCAGCACATTGTCAGCTTCTTCTTCAAACTGGCCTCTCTCCCTGAAAAATCTAAACTTAAAAGCCACCTACCTATTGTGTCTTTAGCATGCCATGTATCTCATCTACACCAAGGACAGCAAGCGCCAACGCTCATGCTGTCTGGATTCCTACCCATGACAATAAGCAGAGCTCAGAGCTCCTCCTGCCACGCTGACCTGTGGAGCAAGACCTAGTCACCAGCTCTGGCCCCTGACCTGTGAGTCTGTCTGCCTTCATGTCCTCAACCCTTCACACCCATGGAGTTCATGTATTTATACCACATGCTGCTCTGAAATGGATTAAGGACATAAAATGTATAAACTATTAAAACTGTAAAGCAGGGAGTCACCCTGAGGTGTTTCAAATCCAGCTTTGGCTTTTGGAACCATCATAAGAGTTTGGAAACCCAGTCCACAGGGAAGACTTCGTGAAGGAGACTTCTCTTATGAAGCGAAGTGACCTGTACAGAACAACCGAGATAAAGATGCACAGTCACATTGCTATTGTCCCTGTCGGTGTTCCTCAGGAGAGACTGGTGACACCTTACCAAAGCTCAGGTCAGCACACTGATCTTACGAAAGACAGACATAAACTCTGACAGCCCTGTCAGTACACTTGGCATTCCCATCCCTTGCCTCCCACTTAAAGGATAAGCCCCCGGAAGACAAGTTCCACCTCTTCTCCCCGGACTCCCAGTGTGTTTGGCATTCTCCAGATATAAAAAATAAAAAAGACTTGTTCGGTGCCAGGGGAAATCTACATGGTGCAACTGAGCTCTCCCTGGCAGAAGTGCCCTTTAACCTAAACACTGCAATTTCACCCTCTTTAAGTAGAAACTGAAGCCTCCAGAGTTTCCCAATTCTTCTGTGGGATTATTAGGCATCAAGTTCATTTGTGATCTTCCAATACCATTTCTAGTTTTGCATATCCCTCACTCAAAGCGTGCCAAGATATCCAATCAATGGAGCTGAAAGAGAAGCATACACTCTAGCAATCCCTATTAAAGGAAAAACAATATTACCATCTTTCGAGAATATAATCAATAGCTCTTTACAAACCAGCTGACAAGGCCAGACTCCTTTCTAAATGACTCTGCAAGGCCAGAGAAGACGGGGAATTCTAATGCAGATTCTCTCAACTTCTTTCCAAGAAGCTGCATTTTCTGCAAATCCTGAACTTTAAGTGACTTGTCCTGCCTGGGTCTTAACATACATACACAGCCCACTGTCAGAGCTTCCTTCTAGGGCTTCCTTCTAGGGCCTCTACCCCATACTCTCTACCTGAGCACACTGGAAATGGAATGTGTACTAAGTAATAAATTATGTAGGTCAAACAATCATGGGCAAAACAAAGTACTGAGAAAAGAAAAGGGCCACTCTCAAGCACAGACATTAGGACACATTAACAATTCTCTATCTGTATTTTATTCATGGAACTCATTAATAAATAAGCAGTCTCCTTCAACCCTAGATGCGCTGTTTGTACATCAGTATTTCAGTTTGCAGGACACTTAGCTCCCTGGACTGAGGGCCCACTATCCCCCACCCCAAGAAGGGGCAGGTGTAATGAATGAAGACCTAGCCAGGAACTGTCAGATGGGGAAGAGCAGCTCCTTTGCTGAGGATCTGGGCAGGTAGGTCAGTGGTTATCAAGTGTGACAGTCTACATCTCTGACTTAGGCCTACGGGTCACTAATGTTTTGCAAAAAGAGAAAAAAAAAAAAAGGTAAGAGAAGAGAAAGTATTCAAAGACTAACCAGAAGCCAGTCACTACAACAGTCGCCTCCCTGCTGACTAACCTATATAACAGGTGGTGTCATCCCCTTTTGTGGAGAGACACTCACTTGTCTGAAGTCAAACAGATAATAGGTAACAGATGATCGATAACACAAGCTAACTATCCCAGGTCTCTGCACTCTACGACTTTCCTCTGCTTTCCTGCCTCAAAAGACTCAAGTGTTTGGGAAGACCTGCCTGCCAAAATTAAATAGATAGCCTTGGAGTTTTTACAAATCCTTCCAACTCAGTGGAAGCCAGCCAAGCGCCATCACTCTGTCCCCTTAGGTTTGTTCTTACTAAGCTAAAGCATAATCACAACAGCCACAGTAACAAATTATATCTGAAAAGCATGTGACAGTTTATTACTAGAAAACTTTTAGTTTTCTTCTTTCCTTCGTATTTTTTCCAGGAGACGGGGGGGTGGGGTGGGGGGGGGAGTGGTGGTGGGGGGGACCTGCCAAGGTGTACTGGTGGAGGTCATGGACAACTTGTGGGAACTGGTTCTAGCTCCACTCCAGGTGAGTCTCAGGGGTTGAAATCAGGACATCAGGCTTGCTACCAGGCACCTTCTCCCACTGGAAACTCTTACCAGGCCATTATTTTCATCATGAGAGAGGGTCTCACGTATGCCAAGCTGGCTTCAAACTCCCTCTACAGCCAAGAATAGGACTTCTGATCTTTAACCCTTCCCAAGGGCTGGTATTACAGGCATGTGCCCCCACTCCTGGTTTATATAGTGCAGGGGCTTGAAGAAGGGTGTTGCATGCGTTAGGCAATCATTCTACCAACTACACTATACCTCCAGTCTTTCTCACTTTTATTAGACGCAACTACTTGCCTTTCTCATATGGTGACCTCATGTTACATTTAACATTTCCAGACCCTGTGCATAGAAATTATCAAACTGTATGACCAGACAGTGGAATCCGAAGAGCAAGAAGCCCACCTATGATTCACAGCCAGTAAACAGACATGTAGGGCTTACAGTATCATTCTCTATGAGAAAAGCCACTATGACCCTATGTATACTGACTTAGTTAATCATCTACCTTTGTCAACTCATAAAGTGTAACAGAAAACAAGTGTGGGAATCTGATAGGACAGAAAGAATGGGGAAAATCAGAAAGGTCATCTCAGGGTGATCCGTTCCCCACAGGTGTCAGGTGATAGCTAATGCATACCGACAAGACAGGCATCTCTATCTGCCCCAGGGCTCAGAAACAGGGAAAGTGTCCCACTAAGCTCTGAAGGCTCTGTTTAGTCTGGACGCCCAAATCCTGCAAGCACAAACTGAAAAGGGAACATAAACATTGTATTTATCACATGTGACTACAGATGCGGAAGTCGTAATATATTCAAGGGAAAAAGCAGAAGGATCCACGAACTAGGATCCCATCAGAAAGAAAGCCTCCCGTGAATGCACTGTCCTGTCTGTGGTGGGTCATGGGGATGTGTGTACACGCACACACAAAGATACAGGTACAGAAATGGGAATCTCCCTGCTGGGATGAGGGGAAGTAAAGAGACAAGAAGTGAGGGAAGACACTCCCAGGATTCTTTCAGTTCCTATAGCTAGCGTGTTCCATGTTTGATAAATAAAACTACATAATAAAAGCAGAGCTTAATTAGTCACCTCCTGCAGCTGCTCTAGTTAGGACAGCCAACACTAATTCTTTTTATTCACTCACACGCTCATTCACTCACTCAACAGAGACCCAGGGTCCAACTCCGGCAAGTGTCTACTGGGTAATGTAGAAACAAGCAGGCTGGATGCCTGGTTCTGAAACAGACCATCACTCGGTGATGGAAGACACGGTGACGTAAGACATGGTGACGGAAGACATGATGACAAGAGAGGTCAGTCAATTTCTAATTTGTATCTATGCCAGATTTTCTAAATCTCATTCTTTTTTGAAAAAGTATCTTTTTTCTAATTGATAAATGTATTTGTCCTCACTTATTTGACAAATGCCAGTCCCTGCCTATGTGTCAGGTCAGGTACCACACTGCACAATGGATTTGTAATGAAAAATAAATACTAGATGGGCCCCTCCTAGCATCTACAGCGTTGGGGATTCTCCACATATTAGAATTTTAAGGGATGCGTAAAAGCTTCAAAGTGAAACTGCACCCTCCAAACTAAAATTTAATTCCAGTTTAACACAGAGAAATATGATTATTTTTGAACAAATCATTCAATTATTTTTAGCCCTAGAGGGAATAAATTAATGGGGAAATAGAAGCCACCGAATTTACAGGCTGTCAGAAAGAATGAACAAGGGTTGTAGGATCAGGTAGGCATGAAGAACAAGATACTCTGTTTCCTCATCTAAAATAAGGTAACCATGACTTTCCTCCTTTAGGAGTTAGGACCTTGGGGGGGGGGACAATTTCTCTTTAGAAACACAGCAAAGTCTAGTAACAAAGCAGTATGCTCATACACTTGCTTCCTTAAATCTGGTTTAAGTTTTCCCCCAATTTTGCCATTCATTAACCAAGCAAAATGAAACATCTGCATGCCTCATCGAGCAGAAGAATGCAGGAAGTCAAGTCAAAAGGCAGACTGTCTCTAAGAGTAAAGTTTTAAAACAAGCAAATCATAGACTCTTTCGGCACCTGCCAGTAAACCTCATAAAGTCTACCTACCTTCTAGAGCAATTTAGATATTAAATATGAAAATACCCACATGGGCATAAACTATAAACATTCTTCAAAGAAAACATGCAAATACTAATAGAAACACAAGAAGGTAAAATGCAAATAAAAACCACATCACTTGACAGCCATTAGGATTGGCAGGGCTCATCAAATAAAACAAACATTTGCAATAAAACTATGGAAAAGGGGAACCCTCAGGTCAGGGGTTGCAGGTGTGGCTCAGCTGGTAAAATGCCTGCACGTGTAAGACTCTGAGCAGGAACACCAACACCACCTCAAAAATAAATTAACTAAAGAAAACAGAACCTTCACACATTAGTGGTGAGAATACCAATGTAAGGCAGCTACGGGAAACAGTTTAATGGTCCCTCAAAACGCTGTATTCACCATGTGACCAGGAATTCCACACAGATGTAGAGTCCCAAGAGAAATGAAAATATATACATAAAATATCTGAAGATGAGTGTACACCACAGCGTTACCCAAAACAGTCAATGTAAGACAACCCAAATGCACAGCCGCTCAATTAATAGATTTTGGTATATCCATACAGTGGAATATTATTCTGTTATAAAAATGGCATACTATAATATAGATGAACACTGATGACAAGCTAAGGAATTAAAGACCACTTAGGGCATGCCCAAAAAAAGACAAATGAATCCACGGCGACAAGGAGCAGCTATGCTTGCCTAGAGGTGGCTGTGATGCTTACATAATCTCATAAAAATACAAAACTACAAAATCCTCCACTATAAGAGTGAATGCTATGGCATGAGATAGATCTCAAACAAGCCTACTATAGGAATCTAAGTTTTCCCTCCTTTTATTCGAAATACCCTGCTTTTCTATTCTATGGGCCTCTGCTACTGTAATACAACACTGACCAACTCGAGGAGGAAAGGATTTACTTCACTTTACAAGGTCTAATCTACCAGCAATTCCCTTCCAGCAGGGTAACCAGGGCAGGAACTGAAGGCAGGAACTGAGGCAGAAGCTGCCTGCTTCCATGGCTTGCTCTGTTTGCTGTCTTAAGTAAGCCAAGACCACCAGCCCAGAAACAGTGTCAACCCACAGTGTCCTGGGCCCTCCCACACGTATCACTGGTCAAGAAAATGCCCCCACAGACATACAGTACGACAATCTGATAGAGAGAATTCCTTAAACAAGATCCCCTCTTCCCAGGTAAATCCAGTTAACAAAACTAACCAGCACACTAGTAAACGGCCTACCCCACCCCCCACCCCGCTCCCCGAAAGAGATTACTGTGTTTGCTTTCAAAAGCTAAAGAAAAGCTTTTGGAAGTAAGAGACTACACATGGTGTTTTTAATAAAGTGAGCTTATTCCAAAGAAACTGTACAGATCTGCTATAATCTTCCTTTAAAAAAAAAAAATCAAACTTACTAAACTGTGTTTGTTCTAAGGGAATCCTTATAGAATACATATGTGTATACATATACATACATCAAAATGGGATTTTTTTTTTTTTCAGATACATCATTAGTGAGAGTGCCTCTTTATAATACCTTTAGGCGCCTGCCAATCAACTGAAACTCAGGTAGACCCTACTTTCTGTCCTTGCATGTTCTGCAATCTGCTTCCAAATTTCTGGGTCCATCACTGCATCCTAATCTCTTCCATGGACCAAGGCTCGTTCATGGTGGTTAAAATGCTGGTAAACTTTAAATGCATAGAGTAGGGCCTGTGTTTAAGGTTAAATTGATCTGGGATGTCTGAATACATATTCAGCAAAATGATTTCCTGGAATTGGGGATATAAAAACAATCAATAGAGATGTGCAAATGCTTAGTAATTCCTTTGGAGTTTTGTTGTCATCATTGTTACAGGGTAAAGGCAGCCACCAAGTTCTGTCCACAAAAAAAGTATTATGTATAAATGCTTCCTGGTTCTAGAACAAAGAAAGTATTTGATTGCCTAAAGCAAAAGGAAGATATTTTCCTTCTATTTAGTATTGTTATACTAAAATAGCATACCAATGAAACCAGCTAGGTGTGACAAGTCCCAAGGTTTGTAAACAAAGATACTGTTCTTTATTGTGATTTCATCCTTGATGGGGGTAAATCCATCCCCCTAAAAAAAATAAAATTGATTCAACCAAAGAAAACCACAGGGGTTTTCCAACATGGGGGGGGGGTACCCTGAATGACAATTTTAATGTGAGAGCTTGTCAAACTGCAGGCAGGCATGGTGGGTTATGCTGGATACAGACAAAACCTGAAGACAGCTAGGACCTGTCAAAATGCAGCTGTCTAGTTATTCCCACAGCAGAATTCCCAACTTCTCTGGGTGAGGGCCATGTGTGAGAAGGTGTCAAAGCCTGGAGAGTCAAGGGTTTGTCAGTGTTGTCTGCATGCCCAGCCACAGAGAGGGTGAATCCCACCATCCCCTCCAGAGCCAGGCAGACTGAGACTGTCCTTTCTAAGGGACACTAGATATCTCAGGTCCCCGCACCCTGGCCAAGTATCTCTGGCCTCCCTTTGTGGCCCTGTGTGACCCGCCCGCAGGCCCTGGGGAAGCCGAGCCCTACGGGCAACCCCGGAGCTGGGGCCCTGCAACCCGCGTCCCGCACCGGCAGCTACCGGCACACACAAAGGAGCGGGCCGGGATGCGGGGGCGCGGGGTCTTGCCCGAGATGCTCGCACGCGGGGAGGGAGGGGAACCCCATGAATCCAGGCTGACACTCAAACCTGTTGCTGGATTCGGGGCCCAGGGACCCCGCCAGGGCGCGGGCGCAACGGGTGCGGGCCGAGGCCGAGGCGGCGGGAACGGGGAGGGCCCGCGGGGCTCGCACCTCGGGCGCTTTGTCTGCGGCGGGCGCGGACCAGCCGGCGGCGTAGCGGGGTGGGGGGACCGCCGCCGCCCTCCCGCCCGCGCCACGCGCGTCCCTGTCCCGCGCGGCCTGCGCCCCCCGCCCCGCGCGGCCGCACTCACCTGGCTGGCGCGGGCCGGGCTGGCGGGCGTTGGGGACGACGCGGGGACGCCGGCGCGGCGGGCGGAGAGCTGGGCGAGGCGGGAGGGAGGCGGGCCGGGGGCGGAGCGGCCCGGGCGGCGGGCCCGCGGCAAATCGCTGCCCGGCCCTCCGTGCGTCAGGCTGGGGGGCGGCGGCGCGGGTGGCCCGGCCACCTCCCGGCACCCGCGGCCCGGCCCTGTCCGCGCGACCTCGCGTGCGCCCGTGGCGGCCGCGCGGAGACCCCGCCCGGCGCGGAAGGGGGCGGGGCGCCTGGGATTGACGTCCTGTGGTCCCCACCCCGCAGAGCTGGACCGCGTGGGTGGTGGAAGCTGCCCCGGTCGGGGGTCAGGAAGTGTGGCTGGAGTGGTCCTAACACCCTATTTGTTTCCTCCTGCTTCACCCACCTCCCACTTGCAGAGTCTCTGAGGTCTCGCCTGGTGTAGAGACCACTGTGTGCTGGGATGCCTGTGGTACCATGCACCCAGGGTTGGAAACTGGAGGGGAAAAGGCTGGGTGGGATTCCAGACTTTTGTTTGGCTCTGGGGATCTTTCTGTTGCGTGATCCAAAATTCACAAACGGGGCTTTCTGATGATGACTACTTCAGTGTCCTCTTTATTATTTTATTGCACAAGTCACTTTTAGGTCATTTCCTGAATTCAGTTCAAAAGAGTCATCCGCACAAAACCACAATGGCCACATGGTCGCCATGCCTGGTCTTCCATAGGACGCACAAGGCCACTCCAGTATCACCCAGTTTCGTTAACAATCTTTCTCCATTCCAAATAAACACCCAACTTTCTCTGTTTAAGCTGCTTGACTGAAAAATCGGAGAGCGAATTTCTTCCTGTTAATTCTAGGTGACCAATCTGTGTCTATTGTTACTACTTGGTCAAAGAAGTCCTTCTGTTACCCACTCTTGAGAACCATGGCTTCCTAGATTCACTTCTGCTTGAGTTCCATGTAACTGCCGCTGGCCCCCCACAAACGAAGTCCCAGCATGCCTCTTCTGTATCTGAAAACCCTCACGGGTTGCATCTGGCAGTAGACTGGAATCCACAGTAGACTCCACAACCTCTTCACCTGCTATTTTATCTTCTGCCACATCCACACAGCGCACAGATTCCACAGGCTCTGAGGCTATGCTTCCATAGCTCCTCCCACCTGAAATCCATCCCTCGATTAGCCAGAAGAACTCCTAACATCCCCAAAAACAGCTCATGACTTCTTCCTAGTACTGGCTCGCCAGCCACCCTCACCATCCTCACCCCACACACCATAAATTAGACATTCTTTCCTCTCTACTTTTGTAGAACCTTTGAGTTCCTGTGATTGTGTTCTCTTTAATTGTTGAGGTTAGGTCACTATCTATCTAACAAGAAGTATCTATCTATCTATCAAAGAGGATCTACAACAAACTCCTAATGTGATTTTTTTTTCCTCCCTCTGCCGGGTGGGATTCTCTGCTTATCATGTTAAAACCTGTGTTTTCTCCACACACATTCTTCACTTATCCAAATAACACAAGTGTGTGCCTAAGGATCCTCTCCAGTAATTCTCACCACCATCTGACTTTTGTGTGTACTCTCTACTTACCCATGGGTCCCTCGGAGTGTCACTCAGTCACCTGATAAGGATCAAGAGGAAGGAACAAAACAAGTGAAAAACACTGGAGTATGGATTCACAGAAATGAGGGTGTTGCGCCTTCCAGTAGCTGACAGAGGGAACTCAGCTCCATCTTTTCAGCTGAGTAGGCCTCACAGCCAGAGTTCTGTGTAAGCATTTGTAGAATTGTGTGTGTTTGTGTGTGTGTGCGTGTGTGTGTGTGTGTGTGTGAGAGAGAGAGAGAGAGAGAGAGAGAGAGAGAGAGAGAGAGAGATGTGCAAGAGAGGAAGAGAAAGAGAGAGAGCCAGATCCTTGCAAACCAAGTATCTATCACTTGCCTGAACCCCCAGGGGCCATTCCTTACTTACTATGCAGTGACATTTTCTCTTTAAGATCCCTCTGCTGGCTCTGTGGAACTGAACTGTGTGTCTCCAACTCAGATGGTAGATAATGATATTGGTAGAAACATCACCTGTTTTAAATTATAAGTAGAGTGGGGAGCTACTAGATCTATAATTTCCTAGCTCTGTGACCTTGGACAAGCACCAATTCAACCAGTATGACAACCCTAAAAGGGAGTGATAATAACAATGTTTGTACTATATGTCATCCTGACAAAATATGAAACAAAGTATATTAAGTTGTCCACAAATCTGAACCTAGAGCTACAGTTGGTTTCTGAGCACAGAACATCCAGGCTCTTCTGCGTGTAGCTTTGGGAACATCTGACAACAGCAGTCACAGTATGTTCCCTCTTCTGTGTGCCCTTTGCTCGAAGCCCACCCACCTTCTCCATCTAGTTGGTGCCTCTTAAGTTGTGCCCAAGAACGGAATCTCCACTTCCCACTGTGAATGAGAGCATCTTAAAGCCAGTCTTGATACATCATGAACTCTTTCCTTCCTCTCACGCTACCCAAACCTATCAAGGTGTCATCCACTAAAAACAAACATAAGTTATAGAAACAAAATTATCCCCCAATCTTTTTTTTCAGTTTTTACCACAGAGACACAGTAGTTAAAAACTTATCTTCCCCAAACTGCATTTTGCAGCTCTGAGATCTTTACATTTGTGCCTCTTAAATATCATTTTAGATGCTCTGCACTAAGAGACCCTGCAGCTCCATTGCAGTGTGCAAGGAGACAGACATTCAAGGTTAGAGAAAAACATTCTGAATGAGACTTTAAGTGAAATGTTTCTAAATTTTATGTTTTCCCATACAATTTCCCATGGGCTTTTTTTAAAGCCACATTTAGATTTAATTTTAAATGATGTGAATCTATTTAAAAGAAAACACTCATCTTGTTNTTGTTGGGTTTGTTTGTTTTTCCCTAACAAACTAATATCAGAAACCACTCTTTCGGAGCGTGTTCCATACCTGGTATGTTTGGGCCTCTGGCAAATTCTCCACGGTAAGGCAAATGAGTCTTGTTAATGCCTTTTACAGGCGCTTTGGAGCACTGGGAAGTTTGCAGAACACCCCTTAGATCCCCTTCCTGGAGAAGTTATGGTTCCCATAACCCTTGCTAAAGGGGTGTCCCCAGAAAGGATTCTCGGGCTATGTGTGTGGTCCCTAACTGTTACTGATCTCTACTGAGTGTGATGAGCAGGCAGGACACACTGTTTTTAAAAAAATGACCTTGGGTGGGGGGAGTTCAGTCCAAAAACATTGATCAAATCAAGCAACCAAGAATTAAGGTCATCCACATGTGACTAAGGAAAGAACATGCTTTCTGCATGCATTCAGTCATCTCTACAGGTATTTATTAGGTACTCACTTTGCCTTAGATGCAAGTGTCAGTTAAGACAGGATACAGGCACAAGGAAACCTTTGCTTTTTGGATTATGTATTTCAGTGTGCATGGGGGGAACAGACTTATGATAAGCACAATACATAGGAAAAGCACATGACACATCAGAAGACTATGAATGCTGGATAAAACAATGTAGCAAACAGAAAGTACAGGGAGTGGAGTGCCTTTGTGAGCAACTGGGCTAGGGAAGTCTAGTTCCATCAGGAGGAGGAGGAGGCACAGAGAGCCTGGGTAAAGATAAGCCAAGCCTGGAGATGGAGTGGCAGCAGAGGGGGGTCAGTCAGCTGGGGAGTCCTCATGGGGCAAGAGCCACCCAAGGGAGTAGCTGTTAGGAAACAGGGGACCAAGCATTCAAAGCAGGGCTCTGAGCCTTCCTTACACCAACCAAACAAGGACCAAAGAAGCTCTGAGAGAGAGCCAAACTGTGGGACTGGACTTAAGACTGGATTCCTTCAACTGGCCTTTAGGGACAAAACAAACAAACAAAAAAGACAGTTAGGAACTTTTTAATGTTTCACAATCTGAAAATTGTCAAAGTAGTGCGGGGCATGTGACTCAGCGTGAGAGTGCTTGGCAGGCTTCCATCCCCTAAAGTCCTGGGTTTGTTCCCCCAGTCATGAAAAAGAACAAGGAAAAGAAAAGAAAATTGCCAAACTAGATGGCATCAATTTTAATAATGTGCATTTAATATATCATTAAATTTTTAAGAAAAAAAGTGTAATGATTTTACAGAAATGATGAAGTGTTTAATTTTATCCTGTTTAGATTTAACATTTTAATTTCGAAATCAAAATCTTTCTCTTTTAGTGAGACAAGTATAAAAATCGGGTCCTCTTTTAAAATATTCTAACATGACTCTGAAGATGTTAGGTGTTTACTGTTGGGTTGGAGGAGGCTGTTGGCTTGTTTTGGTCTCTTGCTGATTCAGCCAGAGACTGAATGCTTTACTCCACAGAACTCTCTCTCTCTCTCTCTCTCTCTCTCTCTCTCTCTCTCTCTCTCTCTCTCTCTCTCTCTCTCTCTCTCTCTCTCTCTCTCTCTCTCTCTCTCCAAGCCAAATAAAACACTACAAAGTAATATCAAAACCTTTTAAGACAAAACTGACATCTTTTTCTGGTCATGAGATCATGGGATTTTTTTTTTTTTTTTTTTAAGCTGGAACCACGTCTTCCTCTATTCCAAAGTCTTCTTTTTCCTGGAACACAGAGAGGTTAGGCAACAGAGTTAGTAAACAGAATATCACAGACTGGAATCCAGACATCCTGTTTACTGGTTGATATGAACAGAAGGTGTATAGATGTTTCTAATCATCTATATGTTCGTAAATAAATAACTTGGGCATAACACAAAGTATTCCCCTTAAACCTCAACAGTGCTATAAAGGTATTGGGAGCTGAAATAAAATTTCAGTCAGGGGAAAAAAATCTGTAATTTCAATGAATAACGTCCATTCCTCTTTCTTAATATAAGCTCTAGCTGTATATAACAAAGGATGCCAAATGATGACCGAATGTTAGAGCATATTGTTGCAAAAACTTCTGACAATATACAATATATCAATTGAACAGTAGGCTAAAGCAAGCTAATGAGGCCAAGGGTCTCTATCTCCAATACAATCTCTTCCCATAAGCATTAAGTGTCAGGTGTATGTTGAAATGGCTGTCTCTGAGGTCAAACTCCACAAGTGACAAAGGAATTGACACTAGAGTCAAGTAGAAGGATGAAGGAATTCTACAATAATCCTGGGGCAACACAAAGCCCTAAGGGGAAAACTTCGTTTCTGGAGATCTCAGAGACTGAAGTCAAAACGTCTCTCATTGACTCTCCTGTCCAGTCTGTTCCTCTCAGATGTGTCTGTGGTCTGTCCAGCAGCCAAGCAGCCTGAAGGACATAACAACAGCTGAGCTCCAAGGACCAAGAGCTGCTTCTGAAGTTGCTGATATTTTGATTTTGTGACTGGCAAAACACTGAGGCTGGTAGAACAAAAATGGCTTGTGGGCATGGAGAAAGCATCCCCCACTGTCCAAGGGAAACATTGCCATAGAGAGAGAAAGGGTACCACACAGGTCCTCTGCCATGACTGGGTATGCTCTTCTCTGAGCAGATATTATTGGGAGATGATTTTTTTGTGAAATATTTTATATAGTCAGTCACCTACTAGGCTAATAATGTAAATTGTTTCCTTGTCTCATGATTTCATATGAAGATCATATGCTTAAAGACTCATGTTCTGATTTGCCAGTGCATTCTCAAATCCCTGCCCTAGAAAAGTCCTTCTATCTGCCCATGATGGTTATACAAAGACACCGCTTTTCTTACTTCATCAGACTGCCTTTACTTATTACTTGAAATAAGACTAAAATTTTAAGTCCGAACATGTTTTATTCACCATTGAGGATATAGAGGACTTGATCGCCAAGCTCAATATACATAGTGAAATATTTGTCTCTTGAAAAGGTTTTCTTTAAGGTACAGGGCTGGGTTCTTCACTTCCAGCACATGCTACTTCAATGTGGGGCCGGGTCTCGGTTATCTTTAAATGAGAAAATAATGTGAAGGACGAGCTTAGTGCAAATTACCCAGTTGGTTCACCCTTGTTTTCCTAAAGTGCTGCAGCCATCTGCATAGAAAGGTCAAGAACATTTCTTGTAGAGATCGAGCCTTGTGTTCTGCTCTGTACTGGGAAAGCCTCAGGCTGGAGCCTGAAGTGGCCCCTCCTTAACTGAATTCTCCAATGGTCAGAAATGACTCTCATGTTTTTCTACTTTTTTTTTTTTTTTTTTTTGAGCAAAACAAGGGCAAACCACATTTGGAAATTATCTCCACCCATCCAGCAGGCGTCTTCCCACATGTCAGTCTTTCCAAATGCCCTGGAGAGGTGTGTAAAACTGTGGCCAGCAGCTGAATGGCAGCCCATGGGAAGTTCTGTGGCTTGGAGTACAGTTGCAGGAAGCACCATCAATACAGAAGCAAAGAATTGATTTGGTTGGTTGGGTAAAGTGGAAAATGGAAAGAATTGCCTTTTGTATTAATCTAACTTTCCCTCTCCCTCTGAATACAACATTATTATGTAACAAAGGGCCTTTAAGCAATTGCTTTCTTTTTTAAGTTGGCCATTCGACAAATACAGACTGTGTCACTCTGGGTTAGAGCCACTTCTTAGGGTGTGGGGTTACTTGATTCCGCACTGTGCATCAGTGTAATGAAAACACAAATTAGGTTCATGCTTTGTGGACATTGTGTTCAATTTGGGGAGAGAAAGAGTGCTTTTCTTTTGGGAACATATAATAGGAGCTACTGCATACATATTACTTAACCATTTTATTCTAAACCTTAAATTTTTTATTGGAAAAACTTTTCAGAAACACCAACAATATATCCTAATCATCATTCCTAATGATGAAGAAAACTATTTTTTAAACACAGGGTCTTATTATACAGCACAGCCTTACCTTGAACTCGTTATAATTTTTCTGCCTTAGTCTCAGGAACTAAAGACTATGGTGCCCAGTTTTAAAATTGTATTTTCTTTATCTAGACTTCTCCATGTAAACTACAGCAGCAAATTCAGGACAAGGGCTGTTGCTGCTACTTAGCTTAGCAACCAGATGAATAATGTCTGGGGTCTTGTCTAAAGATATTATTGTCCTGTACCTCCTTCCAAGAATATCTACAGATATTCCAAGATTCTGTGTTCAGGTCAAACTGATTACATTTAGGAAAATGCATGATTCTAATGTTATGTGAACAACCTTTAAACATTTTACTTGGAAAAAAAAACGGGAGCGGGAACGAAGCCTAAGGGAAATAAAATCAAAGATGTCTTTGTTCGTGTGACCAAAAATAGAGTACTCCGGTGCTCTGGAAACCTGGGAACAAAAAGGAGGATGTCACGACTTTGCTCTCTGTCTGACTGAGAGACACACAAACACACACACATGGAGTGCAACAGGATACATACTAGAGTTGTAACTAAACTCCACACAAAATCTTCCCAGGACCCAGACATGAGTCATTGCCAGGTGTCTGGGGAAAGGTTTGCGGAGGCTTTGAACTTCAACTGAAAATGAAAGAGTCAGAGGTGCATAGGCTGAAAACAGAGAAGGCAGAGGCTGGGAAGCAAGTGACGAATGTGATATCTCAAGGGGAAGTTTGAGCATCCTTGCTGTAGCTGAATGAGGAACACTTGTGGTTATGTTCAAAATGTGAAGTGCTTTTGGTCCAGGGTTAAAAACAACCCAGGGATGTTATTCAAATGCCTCAAATCAAGGCAAATTCAGGGACTAAATGTAAAAGCTGTGATTGACAGATTGAGGATGCTTTATGGGAGGGCATACATTATCTTGAGCTATTGCACAAATTATAAGCCCCAAATGATCAGAGAGAATGTCTCTTTCCTTACTATACTCTTTCTCATGGTCGTCTTTTTCCCCCCTCACTTTTTTCAATATATATTTATTTATGCAGTGCTCATGGTTGGTGACTTGTATTCAGAATTCCACAGAAACTGAAATAAAAATCCTATACCATGAAACTTACACTATGGGGAGGGGGCGGGGAGTGGGGAAAGGGAGGGGGAGAGGCAGAAAGTATATTTTCAAAATCCAAATGGTCAAGTATAACATAAATGCTGTGGAATCAAAACAGAAGGGGGCCAGATAGAGAATGGGAGAGATGGTATAATCTGGAAGGTTCCCCCCAAACAGTGAGCAAAAACTGGGGATGGGGAGGGCTGTGCAATGAGAGCAGCCATCTGCAGCAAGAACACTTCCCGCAGAGAATACAACCCTAACCACAACCAGAAGTCATCCTGAGTGGAGAGAACACACCCTCAGGGCAGCAGGTAGAGGAAGTAGGAGGAAGGAAATGAGACAGACGGGGGTCTTTTAGGCAATTGTCTTCACCTCTCAGCAAATCAAGGACTTTGACTAACTAGTTGATTGTGGCACACATCTTTACGGCCAGCACTTGGGAGGCAAAGGCAGACAGAGTTTGAAGCCAGCCTGGTCTACAGAGCAAGTTCCAGGACAGCCAGGACTACACAGAGAAAACCTGTGTGGAATAAAGCCAAACCAAACCAAACCAAACCAATCAAACAACCAAACAAAACCCACTTTAACCAGCTGGAGGCAGAGGGGTGATGGATGGGGGTTATCCTTTTACAGATTTTTCTGTGCTGCCAGAATAAATGTCATTTGAGTAGAAGCCCAGGAACAGGGAAAAGATGGGATGTGAGAGCTACTACTCAGCACAAATTTGAACATGCCTTTGGCCTATGCAGTAGCAACAAGGGGTTGCGGGACGTGATCAGATTCTTGTTATATGTCAAAGAGAAAGCATCCGGATTTCCTAACACTGTGTATGGAGTGTGAAGAAAAAAATAGAGAAAGAAAGAAAACATAGAGATAAGGGTGATGTTTGGACCTAAGCATTTAGAATGGCAACATCCAACTTTCTATGGAGGAGGTGGTGAGGGCACTCAGTCTAGGGGAGAGACAGAATTGGGTGACTTTGTTTCAGAAGTGCTAACATTGACATACATATATCTCCAGTTATGCCTACAAGTCAAAGATAAGAAGTTGGGACTAGGAAGATTCTCTGGAGTTTGTTGGAGTAGCGGTGAGTAGACGCTGTTAGCAACACGTGCTGAGCATGGTCTGAGCACTCAGCTCTGGGAAGCAGTGATTGAGAAGCTGAGGAGATGGAGAAGCAGTAGCCAATGAGGTTGGGGAATGTGTTGTGGATGGGCCTGGTGCTGTTTGTATGCTAATTACGCTCTCCTGGGAGGGGCTGTAGACAAGGAGTGAGTTACAAGTACTCAGGTGACTTCTTGTGAACCAATCCCCTAATGAGTGAAAGAGCCGATCACTGGGCGCGTAGGAGGGACTTCCGGGATAGCCAGAGGAAGAGAGGAAGCAGGAGAGAGTTAGGTCTTTTTTGGAAGGGGGACAGCAGAAGGGTAAGATGTAGCTGCTAGAGTTTCCAGGTATTATGGCAGATCCACAAGGATTTGCCACCAGAGGAATCAGATTTTAATAAGGCTTGCAAGATGAGGTTTTAGTTGCTGCAGAGATTGAGTTACCATTGTTTCTGAGTGCAAAAACTAAAAATAAATAGATAGATGATAGATAGATAGATAGATAGATAGATAGATAGATAGATAGATAGATAGATAGATGGATAGATAGATGATAGATAGATAGATAGATAGATAGATAGATAGATAGATAGATAGATAGAATTAATCATGATGGCAAATACTTTGAGACTAAGACAGAGTATTGTTGACTATCTTAGGAAGCATAACTGATGGAATGATAGGAGAAGAAAGAATTAGAAGGGGAATACAAGGAAACTGGAAAAAAAAAGTCTCTTTTGCTACCAAACAAAAAATTCCATGTGGTTCCAGTGTCATAAGAGTTGTAGGAAAAACTCAAGAAGGGCCATAATCTGCCAAGACATACTGACCTGATGCCAGCTGCATCCAGAAAAGGAGTCTGGTGAAGATTGATGGAAAGCAACTACCCCATGAAGCCCCAGACTGTGAAATGAATCGCAGCAGGCCCAGAGAGCATCACTTCACACAGAGGGCAGGGTTTGGAAAAACACATCATCAATCCAGCTCTGCAGGACTTCTACCGACCAAAATCAACTAAACATGGGTTATGATCGGCAAGCTATACACTAGGGTATCAAAAGGAACATCACATTTAGTCCAACAGGAATTTCAAATATTGGAGTTACCGAGCAAAGAATAGGAAGTAACACAAAACATTGAAGGAAATAAAAGATGGAAATGTAAAAATAAGCAACAAATAAGGTGTTGCCCCCCCCACCCCTCTGAGGTGGGGCACATTTGAAAACAAGCTCTACTAAGCTCTAGACACTAAAAATTAGAAATATGCAGATAAAAAGTTATCATTGAGTTAAATATATATTGGGGACAAGTAAACATGAATATTAACAAATTGGAGGATGGAGCAGAAAAAATATACAAGATGCAACACAAATTAAGCAGATAAACATATGCAAATAGCAAGAACTATGGACATGGTCATAGAAGATAATGGGGGTGTGACAGGGAAAGATCATTTGTTCCACATGGCTAATGCCAGCCATGCAACAAGGGACAAACTCCCTGAGGTCCCTCCACGCTCACCCTGAGGACAACCTTAGATTATTCTGATAACTATTTTCTTCTTTGAGGGACTTAGAGGAGGGGGTTGGAAAAATGGCAGAGTCAGTAAAAGCTTTTAGTTACTAACATAAATGTATTGTGTAAGCCAAGAGACCACTGACATGTCTGTGGCTTGAAAGAGGACTAAAATCTTCCCATAAACCAGTCTTACCACGTGACATTAAAATGGTCTTACCAGTGCTTGTTTTCCTCTCAGTGCTTACAAACATATTTGGTTTTATTGTCTTCCTTGTTTTTAATTCTTTCAAGCTAAGATGTTCTTTTCTTCTTTCACTCAGTGACAGATTTCTTATGTTGGAGTGGAGAGCTGTCTCAACTGGAAATGAATGTTTGCTCTCCAACCCTGCTGCTACCTCAGGTGAACTGGGTCTTTCCAAAGATAGGCATGGCTATTTAATCACTACAGGCAATACAAGTTTCTTCCTCTCTTCTGTTTATGATAATATTTGATATTGCCAACCTTTGTGCTGGTTGGGGTGTGTGTGTGTGTGTGTGTGTGTGTGTGTGTGTGTGAACTTGACAAAAGCTGGGGTCATCTGAGAAGAAGAAACCTTCATCAGATTGGCCTGGAGAGAGTCTGTAGGATATTTTCTTAATTACTAATTGATGCTGGAGGATTTGGAAGCAGGGCAAGCCCTGGGCAGGAGGCCCATGGTGGCATAAGAAAGCAGGTTGAGCAAGACAGTAAGCAGCACACTCCTATAGGCTATACTGAGCAAGACTGTACGCAGCACTTTTCATTGGTTTCTGCTTCAGTCCCTGCAGCCAAGTTCCTACCTTGAGTTCCTGATTCAACATCCACTGATGACAGACTAGAATCTGTAAGTCAAATCAACCCTTTCATTCCTAAGTTGCTTTTGGTCATGGTGTTTTATCACAGAAATAGAAAGCAAATTAAGGTGCCATTCATTCATTTTTTTCCCCTATAATCAACAGTCATTAGATTTTTATTATTCTGTAAAGTAAGTGGTGAACAAAAGTTAAACTACATTCACTGAGCTCAAGAGGTTGATTTCTACTCATCAATGAAGACATGTGTACCACTAGGGACCAGAGCAGGAGACATCACTTCTACAAAGCTCTTGCACTTGAATTTTCCTCAAAAGAGAATGTTCATTGACCTACTGGATGAAGTGGATCACGACATCACTGGAGGCAGAGGAGGATATGACCAGGGCAGAACAGCACATTTAGTATAGTGAAGAGCACAGGAACACTTCCATAAGCCCAGGACAGAACAAAGATGGCCACCAAAGAATGAAAAACCATATGGGATCATGAAAACCTTGCAGTCTCTTTCAAGGGGGTTGGATTTTTATCTCCCCAGCACCATATCACTTACTGTTTTCATTGCTGGACAAAATACCTGACAAGAAGCAACTGTCTTATAGTTTGAGTAAGTACAATACATCATAATGGAGAAGGTATGGTGGCAGGAGGCCACATGGTCACATTGCATCCATTCATAGTCAAGAAACAGAGAGAGACAGAGAGGTAGGGCTGTGCATACTTAGTTTTCTTCCGTTTGTGTATTCACTCTACAGCCCCCATCCAGAAGATGGTGTAATCCATAGTGGGACATTCCATCTCAACTAACCCAATCTAGGTATGCCTTATAGGCATGCCTGGAGACTGTCTCCTAGGTGATCTAGTTGCTATGGAGTTGATAAGTGAGACTTACTACCTCAAGCACAAACCAAGAAGTCACCATCCTTCTCCCCCACCTCTTCCTCCTTCCCATCCTCCTCCTTCCTTGTACATTTTAAGTTTATAAATGCCACCCCCCTCTAATTTTGAGGGATGTATTGAAAGCTGACCTCGAATGTTCTGTGTAGATCAGGTTAGCTTCCACTTGGAAATCCCCCTGCCTCCTCCTCCTGAATACTAGAATTATAGCCATGAATCACCATGACTGCTTGGAAATAACACTCTAGTAAGAAGACGACTGAGGGTGAGGCTGAGGTACTGCAGAAGGAAGAAGAACTAGGCAAATTGACATTTTGAATTAAAAACAATTCAGGTGAGCTAAGAAGCAGGCAGGGTGGCAGTCCCCAGAAGTGTGGACTCCAACTGATGGCCATGCACTTATTTTGATCCTCTTGCTTTTGCTGCTTTTATAATATTGATCCTCACTATAAGATTCTTATCTTTTCATTGCAGATGATTACAAAGACATTCTAAATATAAAGAATAAAACCCACCAGGAATCTCATTATGTAGATATAATTAAAAAAAAATCCACGAGCTGTGAACAAAGGCCCATTTTTAGAAAATTGTCTCATACCTTATAAAGAATGTTAGTCCTTGCTTTTAGCATTTGATTGTGTTCTGTGAGCGCTGTTCTGCATACAAATAATCTTTGCATATAAATTCTAATGACTGTACAGTGTTTTATAAATGAAGTGCAATTTTTAAATATTGGCGAATATTGTAATTGCCTCATTTTTCTATCAGAAATTATACTGTAATGAACACATCTATGTATAATACTCTGCAGTTTTGACTATTTTCTGAATAAATACTCTTAGAGGTCAATTGCAATGTCAAATTTAAGAATGGTTACAAAGTCTCCTTATGTATACAAACTACTTTATAAATATTTCGTTCCAACTGAAAGTCCCATTAGCACTTACAACTGTACTTTAAAAAAACATCTTTTTTTAAGTGAATAGGCAAAGATGTCTTCCTCCTAATTTGCATTTTCTGAATTAGAAATTTATGCACTTACTGACATTTTTATTTGTATTTTATTTTCTTAATGCCTTTTCAGTGCTTTGAGAGTTTTCTATTAGAATGTTGCTTTTCCCTTGATGGATCTTAGCTCTGACATACCAAGAATGTAATTTTTGGGGGGTTTTGTCAACCATGTTCCTTTGCAGATATTGACATATGAAGCTTCATGCTTCTCTATAGCTAACTGTGATTGTTTCTGTTTTGGGGGTAACCCTTGCTTTACCTCTCAAATCATCGCTTCCAGTGGTAGTAACACTTCTTAGGTCTGTTTCTGTGTTCATTTCTCTGTGGGGCTGTCTGACCCTGTCTTTTGCCTTTTTTAGTCAGTATGTTTACTTTGAGACTGAGTTTATGCAAATGTTTAAGAATTTTTAAGTCTAGTTGCTTTTAATGTAAAAATATTTTGTGTAATACATTTATATTTATTAACAGTATGGTTATAGTCAAGATTTTATGTGTGTGTATACAGGTGCATATGTGTGGAGGTATACACACACGCATGTGTGAGTATCCGGGAACCTGTGTATGCATGAGTGTGGTGGGCAGAGGTCACTTATAGGTGTCATTCCTTAGTAACCACCCCATTTGCTTTTTTGAGGCAGCACCGGGATGTAGGGAGTCACTGACAGAGGGGTTGGCTTCAGCGAGATGCTCCACTTCCTTGTCTCCCATTCTTACCTGTTTAAGAAGGATGTTAATTACTGGCACCTCACAGGATTTTTGTGACAGTTAAGTTGGTTCATACAAAGGTTGTGCACATATGCATATGCAAGTGTGCATGCATGTGGGAAGGTTACGTTGGTGCATGTGATATGTGGCATGGTCCATTAACAGTTACGTTATATTAAGGAACACTAATATAACTTTTTATTTCCTAGAGAACATACAGTAAAATGGAGAAATGCTAATTGAAGTGTCCATATAAGGAAGCTAAAGTGGAACGTGTCTGATGATAAACCAGATAGAGGAGACAACGGACAAAGAGCTATCTGGTTTTTTTGCAGCTCAAATGATTTCTTAATATTTGAAATAAAAGGAAATGACAAATTCATTATTAGCTTAGCATCTGTCTGTCTGTCCGTCTGTCCATCTGTCTGTTTGGTGTTTTTAGGCAGGATCTCTTTCCATAGCCCTGGCTGCACTGGAATGCACTTTGTAGACCAGGTTGCCCACAAACTCACAAAGGACCAGCTGCCTCTGCCTCCTGAGGACTTGGGGTTACAGGGTGCACCACCACAACCAGCTGTTTTGTTTTGACAAAATAATGTGAAACTCTAATATTTAGCAGTTCTTTAGATTCTTTTTCTAAGGAAAAAGCATGTAAATAATATCTGATTTTGTTAAATTTAATTTACTTTGTGGAATTTCACTATGACGACAGGAATCCAAACCTGCTCATCACTGGTGGCCACTGTGGACTTTAACTTTTTTGTTTGCTTGGTTTGTTTTTGTTGTTGTTGTTTTGTTTGGTTTTTTTCTTGTTTGGTTGGTTAGCTTTTAGACACAGAGTTTCTCCGGGCTGTCCTGGAACTGGCTTTGTAAACCAGGCTATCCGCACTCAGAGATCTTTCTGCCTCTGCCTAGGGGCTAGCATTAAAGGTGTGCACCACCACACACAGCTTTAATGTATTTTTAAAAACAAAACAAAAACAAAAACAAAAGACCCAACTCTGTCATATTGCAACAGAAGACAATCCTCTGTTGCTCTCAGCTTGACTCATTCATCCATTCAGCTTGACTCATTCATTCATTCATTCATTCATTCATTCATTCACCTTCACTCATTCATCAGCAAAAATCAGCTCTTTGTTGTTCTCAAGCCCGGCTGCCATGCACTAAGGCATGTGAGCAGTTCTCTGAGAAGCAGCTCAGCTCCCAACCCATCCAATAGATAAAGAAGTCAGTGTTGTGAAGACTGAGTTACTTATGGAAATATATGAAGCTGTTTAGTCAGTCCCAGAATTGGGTTCACACCACTGTCTGTTTATAAAAATTAAGTGGAAGAAAAATTTCCAACTGGTTTCTCTTTTAGAATCCCATTACGTTATAGGGCTGACTCTGCCCAGGGTCTAGAAATGTTATCTATACCTGGATCAGCTTCAGAATTGAAAGTAAATTCAGATCTACCTGCTTATTCTCACAGTGGTAGACTTTTCATGGCTTTATCAATACATTATAAAGTATAAGGAAACTTTTTTCTAAGTCTGCACAGCTGATATTGTACACACAGACAATAAGCACAATGAATCTCTAATCTCAAGATTTTCACCATATATAAATTTATATGTATTTGGAAAAATACCCTGCATGTCAGGGAAGCATTTATGATATGAGGCTTTGTTATTGGAACCAAGGGGGAAAGATGCCGTCTGGCACACACAAGAAAGGGGGGCAGCTACTCACTCAGTGCTTTCTGATCCATTCTTTTCCCAGGGCTTATGAATTTGAAGTCTGGTTCACCCCAAATATGAAACCGCTTGCCATGTTCAATGCAGCTGATATATTTCCAGGGCAGTTGGATAGCTGAGCTGGTATACGAGACTAGAAACCAAATGCTGGTTCTGCAGGAAATGAAGTTCTGAGGCAGGCCAGGGTAAGCCGTTTGTGATTGAACGTTTTCAGTAAGATGGCTCATCGACTAGTAGAACAAACCTTGCCTGCTATTGTTTGCTGTCACTACTTTACAGAAAACAACTGAAGTCCTGGGAACACAGAGGAGTCTGACGTATGGGGCAGTCTACCCAGGAACACACCGACTTGGCTGCCTCAGTTGAAGACTTTGTCTACCTGCCCACAGTTTCAGGCATAAGGGGAAATGCCAACGGTTCAGCAGACCCAAACTTTCCAGCTGGGTAACTGCCCAGTTCTCTCTTCCTGGAAAATAATTGTACTGGGGCTCAGAAGGATTTCCTGAAATAGGCTATGATAAAACTTACATGTTTTCCTATGAGGGAAAAACATCTATTTCAGGGTTCAGTGTCTTCGGTCTCATCAATGGTCTGATATATCATCTCTCTCCAAATCCCGTCAAGGCCATCTCTGCTGAGTTCCCTAGACACAGATACTAAGATGGAAGGCTGCATCTGGACCAGGAAGGGCTCTCAGGAGACCCTCCTGTAAAATAGGGCTGCAGAGGGAAAAGCTGGCTCGCAGTCAGTGACAAATGAGGCCTCAGCAGATTGAGGGTGGGGACCAGGCCTTTGCAGTTCCAAATTAACCAGTCATTGGTCACGGCTGCTTTTGGGAAGAGATGTACCCTGAAGGAGAAAGTTTCCCAGCCAAGTACAAGTACCATTGAAAGATGCTTTGTGGTAGCTGTCTGCATCGGTCTTGGGACAGGATCTAGGTGGACTTCCATCACAGCCTGCACAATGTGACTCCTCTTCCAGCCTCACCCCTCCAGCTCCACTGGCACCCTTCCTGGTTCCTGACCCCAAGCTCCTAACTCAGGCCCTTTGTTCCTTGGGGTGCCTCTCTTAAATGCTCCTGAAGTGAGCCTCTATTTGGCCTGGCCTGCTTGGGTTAAGAACTGAAAGTTTTTCATTCTAGAAAATCCTCTGAGTCCCAAACACATTAAAATGCTGGTCACCTGCATCCATGCAGAAACTCAGTATTTCACTCCCTCACTGCCTTCAAGACTTGTTAGATGTCGTCTTCCTTGACCATCCTTTTAAAAGTTACACCTTCTTGCCTTCAAAAATATATTTGATTTCCTTTCCTCATTTTATTATTTTCCATAGTATGTAATATCTTTTAATACATCATACTATAGTCTTGCTTTATTTCAGTTGGGAATGTAAATGTCATAATGACAGCTTTTGGTACTTACTAGAAACAGGTTAGTTTGTATTAAAGGGATAAAACAAATAAGTATATATATTTTTTCAAAATATTTGTTTTATCTGTATGGATGTTTTGCCTCCATGTATGTATGAGTCTGGTGTGCACAGAGGTCAGAAAAGGGAATTGAACCCCCTGGAAGTGGAGTTACAGATGGTTGTGAGCCACCATGTGGGTGCTGAGAGTGGAACCCAGGTCCTTTGCAGGAGTAACAAGTGCTTTAAACCACTGACCCATCTTTCCATCCCTAAATAAGCATGTCTAATATGCTATACAATAGACATAGTTGATGATTAGTGAAAAAAAATATAGGTAGCTTGTAATGATGAAAGTCATTTAGATTATAATCATTTATCATTTTAATTATTTGGTAATTATGCTTGTAAAAGGTCAAATTGATCACGTGCCCATTACATCTTCAGTGTATTGTATCTGATGCAGAAGGGATTTAAAGTGAAGTCATGCCACTTGGTGGTTGATGGGAATAGCATATCATCTTTAAATTATGTGAAATAGCAAATTACTAAGAATGTACAAGTTGAAAATGAGATGGGGTAATCTCATTGATTGACAGCATAGCCCACCATGAAATTAATACAAGATAGCATCATTTCCCAAGTAATAAGAGTAGCAGATGACAGCCTTGAGACTGAAATTCCAAAAGGTGTGAAGTCAGAGATGTTTCCTTATCCTCCGTGGACCACATTTCCTTGGGGAGGGGCAGAGGAAGGGGAAGGTATCATTTTTGGAGAGATAAATATTTATTTTTACATGAATGAAAGATTTTTTTAGAAAGTATAATATTCCAACACACATTTCCATTCTATGAAATGTCATAGATGTCTGACTGTATTATTATACAGGCTGCATAATATTAGATGTCTGACTCCTATTCCTAAGAACTTAGCGCAATCTGAAGTTCCCTGGGCTCTACAGTGTAAATTTTTGAGAAGAAACATGAAATAATCTCTTTAGGCATCTTAGATGTACGTTAGTACTTCTGAACTTTGTTGATAATTAGTGCCCATCCCGCCCCTTTCACCACCCAGGCTTTAATGTGAACTGACGGTTATTCTCAACTTGTGGGGGAAAAATTTAAATCAAAGATATAGAAAATGTTCCTTTCATTTTATTTCTGAAATGGTTGAGAGAGAGAGAGAGAGAGAGAGAGAGAGAGAGAGAGAGAGAGAGAGAGAGCATGAGAGCTGGGAGTAGCCCAG
Organism: Mus pahari; assembly: GCF_900095145.1. Classification (NCBI taxonomy): domain Eukaryota; kingdom Metazoa; phylum Chordata; class Mammalia; order Rodentia; family Muridae; genus Mus; species Mus pahari. The sequence goes on from NC_034592.1 coordinate 63,319,040, forward strand.
CCGTGGAGTGCGTGCTCAGCATGCACAAACACATTGCATTATGAGAGGAATTATGTATAAGCTTCCCATGATTTATACATAGATTCCTGTACGATATGATAGAGTTCAGGGTCTATCTGTATCTTTGTTCTGTTTATAGAACCATGGAGGGAGCTAATTAACCCAAGAACTTTACCTGAAAAGCCCCAGGTTGCAGCACAAGGGCCAGAGGCTCGTTGTCCTTGCATATTTTGCTTCTTAGTATTTAAAGGGCAACGGCCCAAAAGCTTATTGTAACTTTGTTGCAATTTTATTAAAATTATGTTCTTTGCTTCCATGCTGCCTTAGTTTCTTTACATTATTCTTAAAGTTGTAAGTTAAATTCCATCATGGACTGGAGGACTCTCTGAATTTTTTGTTTTGTTTTCTTTACTGGTTTTGTGTTTGTTTGTTTGTTTGTTTTCCAGACAAGGTTTCTCTGTGTCGCCCTGGCTGTCCTGGAATTGTATGTAGACCAGGCTGGCCTCAAACTGTCTTCCTCTTCTCTCCAAGTCATGGGATTATTATGGACAGACAGTTTGGCTTAGTGGGTAAAAGCATTTGTCATGGGCCCTAGAACCTATTGTTAAGGCTGACCGTCTTGAACCCACATGCTGGAAGGAGAGAGTGAGAAAGAGAACTGACTTCTACAGATTGTACTCTGAATTTCACACATGATCTGTTTTACACGCATGTGCACACACATACATGCACATTTACATACAAAATAAATAAATAAACATAAAAAATTAGTTTACTGAGGTATTATTAGCATGGTGACATCATTTTGTTACTGTTAGCACCAGGACACTCCAAGCCCTGGCCTAACCATGTGACCCTGGACCTGCGTTGCCAGGACAACAACCCTCAATCCCACAACTCACCTGGCTCAGTCCCCACCCTCATTGGTGTGACGTCATTCTCCATATAAATTAGGGGATCACTCCCTCCTCGTTCTTTTCTCCTCTTCTCTTCCTCTTGCTCTTCTTCTTCTTCTCTTCTCTTCTCTTCTCTTCTCTTCTCTTCTCTTCTCTTCTCTTCTCTTCTCTTCTCTTCTCTTCTCTTTCTCTCTCTCCTCTTCTCTGTTCTTCTCTTCTACTTGCTTCAAGCCCCCCCCCCCATCCCTGCTTAATAAACCTCTCTCACTTGGAATCACCTTGTCGTAGTCTGCTGTTTGGTTTATCTGCCCAAAACATAGAAGTTACATTTTCCCATTCTGGCTAAACAGTGACAACCCCCCACCTCCACCCCTGAACTAAAGCAACTTGATTGCCAGAACTGAAATAACTGGTTTTTCTAGATTCTTGCCCTCTACCCACACTGGCCATGGCACAGGCTGATGATAGGTGATGCTTATTGATCACCAGACATTCTTGGACTCACCACTAACCTTGCTTCCCAAGCCACCCCTAGCAATGGCTAACCACAGACCCAAACAGGAAAGTTTTGGTTCCCTTTCTCTCTTCCCCTCTTCGGTCCTACAACGACCCACCCGACCCACCCGTAAGCAGACAATGAGCTACAGGCCCCTCCACAGGCTTGCTTTTCCTGAATAAAGCCTAGGCTGTTCTTTAGTTTCTCATCCTTCTGTCTGTCTGTCTTTCCTTCTTATCACAGTAGCAGTAAGGGAAAACTATTTTCTTCTGGTCAAGAGAATGAAGTCTCTGGTCCAGATAGAGACCCAGCACTCCAGGTGCATAGGTCCTTCAGCAGGTTAAAGAACCACCCCTCAGGAAGGCAGATCCACCTCAAGCCAAGTTAAAGAGATGGGAGGAATAAGTGTCCCTTTAACTCAAAAATGTCCTTTTTCTTTTCAGAATTTCTGACCCTTACAGAGGTCCAGCCATGGTGCTTTTTAATCAATTACTCAGAAAAGCATAACTCAAGACTCTCTGTCTCTCTCTGTCTCTGTCTCTCTCCGCCCCCCCATCCCTGTCTCTCTCTGTCTCTATGTGTGTGGGAGGAGGTGGGGGGCGGGGGACAGGGTCTTTCTCTGTAGTCCTGGCTGATCTGGAACTTGGTAGGTAGACTATGTTAACCTTGACCTCACAGAGATGCAATAGTCTTTGCCTCCCAGTGCTGGGATTAAAGGTGTGTGACACCGTGCCTGGCTCTTTTCTCTTGTTAAGTGTGGCTTGTTCTCTAACACCCTGGGCTTCGCTCTCCCTCCAAAGCCTCCCTCCCAGCCATGTGGCTGCTTGTCTGCCATTGCTGAGCTCCATGTCAGTAGGAAGACGTGGTACTCTCTCCTGGTCCTCTCTCCCTCCCTCCTCCACCAGGGGCTGAGATTTAGAGCCTGCCTGTTTGGGAATTTTTCTTTTCAACTCTAATAAAACTGTCTACAAGCTTGTTTTAAGTTCACCATTAAGTTCTTACATTAAGAACCTCAAGAAGGGACCTTGATTTCCTGGGTAACCTATGAAGATTTCCCCAGTGGGATTTCCCAAAATGTCAGGTAAGATTCTCAAAGTCCTTATGGGTGCCACCAGGACTGCCCAACGTCTACTGCAACTCAATCTGGAAGGTCTCAAGATGTGGCCATATTCAAAGAGAGAGGCTTGGCATGGAAGTGGGGGTGGGGGGTGCTTAAGTTAAACATGGTGGTAGGGAAAACCCTCAACCAATACAGAGTAAGCTCAGAGGCTCTGCATGGAGGGAAATCAAGGACACAGTGAGCAAGTAGACCTCCTACAAGCCAAGAGAGGCCTCAGGAAAAACATTGCTGTAATACCTCCTCTCACTTCAGGCCTCTAGAGCTGTGGGGTGTTCTGGCTTCTAGAGCTGTGGGGTGTTCATCCTATGGTAGTTTGTTGTACAGCCTGTACAGATTGATGCTATGTGCCTTTACAGTGCAATAGTCCGTAGCCTTCATTAAGGCACTGATAAGGCACTTACTTCCCTTTTAGTTCCTGACTGAAATGCAGTTTCATTTTTGTTTGCTGTTTTGTGCTTGCTGGCCTTGTGACTTCGTGAGGTGTGTCTGTAAACACGTGATGTCTTTCCTTCTCTCTTCATACCCTCCCTTCATCCTGCTTCAGCTCTCCCCTTCCCAGGGGTTTCAAAACGAGCCCATGCTTCAGCCAGAGGTCTGAGGTATGTGTGATGGGGGACGGCATGTTGTTTTACTTGGAATGGAAAGAAAGAATGCTGAGAGGTAGGTGGAACTAGGTAGTCCCTGATGTCCTGAAGAGAATGACATTTTTTCTTGCCTCATCAAAACACTTATTTAAATAGTCTTGTAGTTAATTTAACTTCTCACCGTTGAATAATTTTACACTCCACTGCCTTTGTGTTCCTCTTTCCCATTCTCTCCTCCCTGCCAGTAAGTGTTTCTCATCTGTCTCCTATTTCTATATCCATTGTTTGAGAATAAGTTTTCTTATCTGGGATCTTGCCTGTGGAGACAACAGTCCACTCTAAATTCCTCCTATTGAATGAGAGTTTGAAAGTGTTCAGGGTACACAATCATAAACTTTCACACAATACCTTGTCTTGAAGAAGGTTTTAAAGAACTAACTAGTCACTACATTTTAGATTGTAATGCTTAGGGGGAAAAAAACTATGCTAAGTTCTTGTTTGTACAAGTAAACAGCCACCATCTGTCCCCAACAAACTAACATACAGATGGGTACTTACTTATTCAACTAAAGGACTGCCACCTATGAATTTACCAAGTTAAACTAGGAATGCATGGGTATTTGAGCATTTCTAACACATACCAGAAAAATCAATCCTGGCTCTGAACTTGTTGAACACACCAGAACACTTCAGATAGTGATGTGACACACACACACACACACACACACACACACCACCACCACCACCACCACCACCACCGAATCATTCACACAAAAGGTCCCTTATATTGAGTTATGGTGCCCCTCACTGGCCTGTCCCTAGTCCACCCAGTGCGTGTATTGTTATCATGGAATTGACCAGGCAACCAGTTCTCAAATGGGGTCTCCTCTGAGCTTTAGCTTGGTATGGGTCCCCCGTGGGAACTGCCTTTCACACCGTCGACAAACTCTGTGCACTGCCTTGAGTCAGCCCCATGCTTCAACTTAAATGCTTCCAACAGCTCCTATTGGCCTCTCGGGTTTCAGTCTTATCTTACAGGCTGTACTGAGTCTCTTTGGATTCGTCTTGATGAGAACAGGAGACAGAAAGTGGCCCTGTAAGGAAGGAACCCCCTAACGCAGCTGTTGGGTATGTCTTCTCTGGAGTCAGGAGTGCCAGAAGAGAGTTCTGGCTCCTGCTTCCTTGAGGCTGTATGTGAGATCATGTTGGAACTGGACTCATAAGCTCATCCCGTTCTCATGCCTTACCCTGGTTTCTGCCACAGGTCCTTTACACTATTCTTAGACTAGTAGCTCAAAGACACCCTATTTCCTAGGGTTCCTGCTTCTCTCTCTCTCTCTCTCTCTCTCTCTCTCTCTCTCTCTCTCTCTCTCTCTCTCTCTCTCTCTCTCTCTCTCTCTCTCTCTCTCTCTCTCTTTTCCTCTCCCTCCCTCCCTTCCCCCTCCTTACGTTTTTCCCTCCCTCCCACCCCACCTCTCCTCCTTCTCCCCTCTTAAGTGACATGTATAGTAAACTTTTCTCCATAACCCCTCCTCTGTGTGTGAATTTCATATTTCAAATTCCAGAGGACTCTAAAGCCACTGTCCTAGGGCAGCTGTGAAAACTGCTGAGTTTCCCACCACACCCCCCAAACAAGCTCAAAACACTTCAGTGCCCTCTATCAACATCAGCTCTCCTTGCTCTGGTCTTCACTAAGTCTTCAACCTCTGGAACACATTTGTTTCAACTCTGTGACATATACACGCACACACATATCTGTGTGTTCTGTGTAGCTCCACACTTAGGAGCCTTCTGTTGGAACACTAATCACCCTAGAGTGTGCAAAATTAGGGGGGTGCCAATGGAGTTTGAGGCTGCAGAGCTAAGTGTGGTTAGCAGAGGATCCTGGAACAAAAACAAGCCAAGCTACTGAACTGAAGACCGAGCTCTGTCTGGGATCAGAAAAACTCAGCACTCACTTAAATGTAAGAAAAGCAAGTCCACCAATAGGAAGTCTTTTTCTGAAGTAAAATTGTTGGAGTGAGAAGATTTCTAGTTGGCCACGTTGAAGTTTTGACACCGGCTAGCCGTTTTGACAGCTCCAGGGATATAGCCTTTCGTGAGTCATTCCCCATACAAGGGTGGGCTCTTCACCACCCCAGTATCCTTACTAGTTCACCAAGTTAGACTTGTGTGACATGGTGGTTGGAATGAGAACGCTCATGAATTTGCATGCTTAGGTCCCTGTTGATGAACTGGTTGGAAGGATTTAGAGATGGGGCCTTGTTAAGGTAGGTGTGCCCTTGCAGGAGGTGTGTTGCTCCTGGTGGGGTCTGAGGTTTCAAAAGCCCAGGGTGCACCTAGAGCCTTTCTCTCTGACTGTTGATCAGAATATAAAGCTTTCTGCTTCTGCTTCAGCCCCATGTCTTTCTCTGTCTCACCATGATGATAACAGGCTAAACTTCTGAAACTATAAGCAAGCATCCAATTAAAAGCTTTCTTTCTTTCTTTCTTTCTTTCTTTCTTTCTTTCTTTCTTTCTTTCTTTCTTTCTTTCTTTCTTTCTTCCTTTCTTCCTTCCTTCCTTCCTTCCTTCCTTCCTTCCTTCCTTCCTTTCTTTCTTTCTTTCTTTCTTACAAAAATTGCTTAGGTTGAGCTGTTTCTTCAAAGCAATAGAATAGTAACTAATATATGTGGAATTGTTTCTTGAGTGTCTCTGTCTGTGCCCAATTCAGGGTGAAGAGACATTTGTTAACACCTTCCTAGCAAAAGCCACACAACATTATGTGCGTGATGTAATTATTACTCTCAGGAGCTACAAATGTCAACGGCTGTATCACCCAAGTGAAACCAGCAGTACTTGGTGAGCTAAAACCGGTGAAGTTGACATAGTTTATAGATTTATTATTAACTAATAAATTCTGACAGTGTGAAAAAACATAAAAATGTCCATTTATATGGTTGACATAATGTGGTCATAACATTCACCATCTCCACCTATTAGAAATTATAATACAACTTGGCAAACAGCAGGCACTCCTTATATAATTTATTGATGGATCTATGATGTCGGAAGATATCCTGAAGAGTACGGAGACACGGGGCAAGCAGCCCTGTGGAAAAGGCCAAGCAGATACAGACTGAGCTGTGGATAGCTACGGTGGGGGGTCAGTGGCACATAGTAGCCTCTCCAGAAGAGAACCGAAAGACCAACAGTGACACACACAAGTGCACAGTCCTTGCAAGACTCACATCCAGCTGGGGGATTCGGTGACTCCTTTACCATGATATGTCATCAGTGGAAAGCTCATCGATTTACATCCCTCATGGTTCAGAGATCTGTCATGAAGTGCTGTCATGAGAGAGAGAGAGAGAGAGAGAGAGAGAGAATATTCTATTTGATACTGAGCTAATCAAATTGAGCCTGAGGTCAAATTGAGAGACCGATACAGGAGGTGAACATGGCAAAGGAGAGAATTGATATGCAGAAGTTCATATAGGGTAATGTAGGTGACAGCCCCGTCCTTAGTGGTAGAAGCTGAGCCCATCACCTGAAGATATGTGCTGTGTCTGATAGAGCTGAGCCTGCCGCCAACAAGTGACCCATCTTCTGCAAACACCGGCTGCAGAGTCTATATTGGCAGGACTAAGAACTTCAAAGCGCTATCGGAATATCCGGCTTCCTCGGCTGCTTCCTCCATCCTGAGCTGGTTTTCAAGATGAAAACTCATCCACCATTGCAACCAACAGTGCTCCTCCACTGTTTGCCTCCTCCACTCAACACATCCAAGAAGCACGCACCCTCCTGTTTGCACAGTGGTCAACCCAGGGTTTGCAAACTTGGGGGTGTGTCCAAGGAGTTTGGGGGGCTGCAGAGCTGGGTGTGGCCAGCAGAGATCCTGGAAGGTGAAGAAGTGAAGCCACTGATGCCTAAGCCCTGTCTGGAATCAGAGAAACTTGGTGCTAGCTAAATGTAAGGATCAAAAGGTTCCAACATCATTTAACCTTCCAGTACTGCCCAATCTGTCTGAGCCCAGGTGTAGAGAACCCAGAAATAATCTGTTAAATTTGGCTTCCTTTATTTGTCTTTCTTTTGTTTATACACCGGCATGTCTCCCCTTAGTACAGTAATAGTATTTTTGAAATTAGTATTTTATTTTATAATATTTTTTAGTAATCCGTTGGGAATTTCATAAGATATAAGTTGATCATATTTGGCCAGACTCCTCCCCTAGCTCCTCTCACATTTCCTACCCAACTCCTAACTTTGTGTTTTTCTTTCTCTCTCTTTTAATTAACCCACAGACTTTAATTTGTGCTGCATGAATACTCCCGGGTGTAGGGCCACCCACTGGTGTGAGATCAACACAGTAAGAGCTATAGTCTTTTGTTTGTTTGTTTGTTTATTCACTTTACATCCCAATCACAGCCCCCCTTCTCCTCCTAGTTCCCCCATGGCTCCTCCCTCACCCGATCCTCCCCTTCACCTCTGAGAAGTAGGAGGTCCCCACTAGGCACCAACCCACCCTGGCACCTTGAGTCACTGCAGGACTGGGTCCATCCTTTCCCTCTGAGGCCAGACAAGACAGCCCAGTTAAGGGAACAGGGTCCACAAACAGGCAACAAAGTCAGGGACAACCCTGCTCCAGTTGTGGGGGAACCTACATGAAGACCAAGCTGCACATATGTGGCAGGGGACAGAGTGTAGGTCTCGTCCTTTTATGTTCTGTGGTTGATGGTTCAGTTTCTGGGAGCTCTGATGGGTTCAGTTAGTTGATACTGTTGTTGTTCCTACCGGTTGCAATCCCCTTAAGTTCCTTCAGTTCTTCCAGTAACTCTTCTATTGCGGTCTTCAGGCTCAATCCAATGATTGGCTGTGAGTATCTCCATCTGTATTAGTTAGGAGCTGGCAGAGCCTCTTAAGGGACAGCCATACCAGGCTCCTATCTGCAAGCACATCTTGGCATCAGCAGTAGAATCAGGGTTTGGTGTCTGCAGATGGGATGGATTCCAAGGTCGGGGGTGGAGGGGGGTGTCTCTGGATGGCCTTTTCTTCAGTTTCTGCTACATTTTTTTTTTTTGTCCCTGCATTTCTTTTAGATAGGAACAATTCTGGGTTAAAACTTATGAGATGGGTGGGTGGTACCATCTCTCAACTGGGGGCTATGTCTATGGACTAGAGGTGGTCTCTTCAGGTTCTATCTCTCTGCTGTGGGGTATTTCGGCTAATGTCATCCCCACTGGGTCCTGGGAGCCACTCACATCCTTAGCATCTGGGACTTTCTTAGTGGTCCCCCGCCCCACCCAGTTTTCCACTCCCCACTGGTTCATATTTCTATTCATTCCCCCAACCCTCTGGATTTCTCTCCTGTCTCTTCTCATACCTGATCCTGCCCCCCACTTTTCTCCCTACCACTCCCCTCTCCCACCCAGACCCTTCCCTCCCTCTGCCTCACATGATGATTTTGTTCCTCCTTCTAAGTGGGATTGAAGTATCCACACTTTGGCCTTCCTCCTTGTTAAACTTCATAAGATCTGTGAGTTGTACAGTGGGTATTCTGAGCTTTGGGGCTAATATCCACTTATCAGTGAGTACATACCATGCATGTCCTTTTGGATCTGGGTTACCTTACTCAGAATGGTATTTTCTAGTTCCATCCATTTGCCTGCAAAATTTATGATGTCCTCATTTTTTAATAGCTGGGTGGCATTCTATTGTGTAAATGAACCACATTTTCTGTATCCATTCTTCTGTTGAGGGACATCTGGATTGTTTCTAGCTTTTGGCTATTATAATTTGACATGGTGGGGCATCTTTTGGGTATAAGGCCCAGGAGTGGTATAGCTGGGTCTTTTTTTTTTTTCTAGACAGGGTTTCTCTGTGTAGCCCTGGCTGTCCTGGAACTCACTTTGTAGACCAGGCTGGCCTCGAACTCAGAAATCTACCTGCCTCTGCCTCCCGAGTGCTGGGATTAAAGGTGTGCACCACCACACCCAGCCTATAGCTGTGTCTTGAGGTGTAACTACTCCCAATTTTCTGAGAAACTGCCAAATTGAATTCCAGAGCGGTTGTACAAGTTTGCACTCCCGCCAGCAATGGAGGAGAGCTCCCCTTTGAGTAGCCCCAGTCTTAAAGGAAACCAACTTTATTCTTATAAAAATGATTTTATGTTTTGATTTTCATTGATTCTTACATTTATCTACTTATCTATTTAATACTTTTATACATTTTTCTCTATGGAACGATCAGGCTTTTAATTCTTTCCTGTTTCATGACATTCCTTTCCATCTCTCCTTTTCTTTTTTTCCCTTTTCTTTAACCTTGTTTCTCCTTTTCATGTGCTCTTTGTTTATACATTTAATATTTTTGAACTAATTTTTAAATTTCATAGCACACTTATATTAGTCATGATTCTCAGGAATAGAATTTATAGAATAAATATACATGTGAATATATGTTCATATGTACATATATAGGCTTATTAAAGTAGCTTACAGGCTATGTATGATGCTGCTAGTCCAACAGTGGCCGTCTAACAATGAAAAGTCCAAGAATCCAGTTGTTACTTAGTCCACAAAGCTGGATGTCTCAGCTGGCCTTGGGTCTGCATTGGAATCCTGAAGAAGTTGGCTCTAATGCAAGTGGAGGAATAGTCTGACTGAGAGATTGAGAGCCAACAGACAAAGAGAGAGCCAGTTTCCTTTTTCCATGTCTTTTAAATCCGTTGCCAGCAGAAGGCGGGGCCCACATTAGAGGTAGATTTCTCAAAAGATCCACATTAAAAGTGGATCATTAAAATAGTTTTCTTTTTATTTTAAATGATTTAACTAAGAGAAAAATTTCACACAGGTGTACCCAGCTGCTTGGGTTTTAGTTAGTTCCAGATGTAGTCAAGCTGACGAAAATAGCCATCACAACATTCTACATTCGTTCCTTTTTTCTTTTCTTTTTGTCCCCTCTCTCTCCACTGTTGTTATTGTTCTAGTCATTGGAGGTACATTCATTATCTTTAATTTATTTTGTCTATTTTTATATCTTACTCTATCTGTTGCTATATTGTGATTGTTTTTCCTCTTATTGTAGCGGCACTGAGGACAGAGTCCTCCAGAGTTTACTGCTTTCTTAGAAGATCGCCAATAAAATCCCGAACAGATAATAAAAGTACAGTGCTCACAGCCAGGAACTATGCTGCTTCCAAGAGCTCATGACTCTTCAAGTACTGAATCTAAAATCCTGAAATAGTTGAAATGGCAGAGTTCAAATGCCACTCCTAAAAATAAGCGGCAACAGTCAACAAGTCCGCGAGTGAGGTAAGGAATCACAGAAGAGGGGCGGTCAGCAACACAGCACAGCAGGAGAGCAACGCTGAGGGAAATGTCAGCACAGAACTGAGATCTTGGGTGGGTAGAGGTGTGTGTGGGGGGGAGGAGAATGGAAATGTTGGGAGTGAAAAAACCAAGCTAATGAAGTGGGAAATGGAGCGTGAATCGTCACTGCTAGATCAACCAAGCAGAAGAAAAGTGCCACGGACAGAAGGCTGTACGACTTGCAACATTTAGCCTCCAAAATAGCAGAGGGGAAAAAGCCCAGCCACGATATTCAAGCCCTCGGAGATCAGCTGGCTTACAAGGGCAGACACCCTGGACCTCTCAAACAAGCCTTACAATCCAGGAAAGCACAGCTTAGGAGGAAAAGCTCTCCGCTTCCTGCCTCTCTTGCTTCCGTTACCGTGACTCCACCCACCACTAGTCTTCCCCGCTGAACTACTTCTTCCTTCTGTATTTTTCCAATCTCCATTTTCTTTAATCCGCAGTTCCTTTCTCATCTCCGAGTTGCTAGACCACACTTTCAGCAAACCATTTTAAATCCATATCTTGGACCATTCTTGGGTCTTCTTGATTTCGAGCCTCGTCTTTTTTCTCTGTATCCTTTACAGAGGAAAACGTGTATGTTCCATGCCTTAAGGACAGTAGCTGTGCTATATGCCGAGGCTTTCTATGGTAACATTTTCATCCCTGGGCTCTCTGCTCTTGACATTTACTTCTCCAACGGTCAACTTGCCATTCTCCTGAATGTCACTTTACATGTGTGGAACAGATTTCCTGCTACTCGTGTGCCTCCCCTGTCTCTATAGCTCAGAACAGGATACCGCCAAGTATTTAGAAATCTGAGGTCATCATTGATTCTGTACCCATAGCCCCTAGTCTAATATCAATTCCTATAAAATCTCCTCAAAATATGCCTCAGCCAGTCTAGTCTCCATGCTTGCTTTCTTTTTTTTTTTTTTTTTTTTTTTTTTTTTTTTTTTTTTTTTTTTTTTTATTATTTTCTTTATTTACATTTCAAATGCTATCCCGAAAGATTCCCATACCCCTCCCCCGCTCTGTTCCCCTACCCACCCACTCCCACTACTTGGCCCCGGCCTTGCCTTGTGCTAGGTCATATGGAGTTTGGGAGACCAAGGAGCCTCTATTCCCACTGCTTGCTTTCATCTCCTCTGCTGGCCTGTCGTCATCCGTCTTCGAAGGAGAGGCCCCTTGCTTCCATTCTTGTTAGCTTGTGACCTCCTTGAACCTTTTCTATCCCCCATCAAATTCTCCTCACATGCTCCTTGATGTTGTGGGTTGTTTGGTTTATTGCTTAGGTAATTGGGTTCCCAAATTAAAAGGGAATTTGCTGGTCTGCACATTAGAAGCCACGGGTCCCTGCCCCCAGTTGGCTCTAATTGGTAAATAAAGTTGCCGGTGGCCAATGACAGGCAGAGAGACAGAGGCGGGACTGTAGATTTTCCGGGCAAGGGAATCACGGGAAGGAGAATCTCCATCTTGCCATGCTGGGACAGCGGGAGGACGAGGTTTGAGAGCTGATAAGAGAAAGCATACAGCCATGTAAGAGCTCAGGAAGAGTGGCCCTAGGGCCTCCTCCCCAGATTGTGTCTGGGGTAGCAAGGATGGATTATAGATTTTAGTAAGTAATAATTCAAGAGTATTGGAGGGGAGGCATTAGCAACGTAGAAGTTTGGGAGTGGCCCGGTCATTGAGCTGCTTAGGAGATATTAAAAATAAGGCTGCATGTGTATGTCTTTCATTTGAGAATTCAGAGCATTTTGGCAGGTTGCGAGGAACCCGTGCTACCGTCGGAGGGGCAGTTTGAGTAACGATAACAATTAATGCAACACCTTGGACCATTACCATAACCTCTCTTCTTTCATTCTAATCCCATCACCACATCACTTCCAGTTTGAGCTTTTGTAAACGTGTGGGCCCCATATCTTCATCGAAGTATACTGAAGCGATGTCTCTGTAGCCTTAAACTTGCCTCCCTGCCTTGCTCTCTACCACACTTTGTTGCTCTGTGCTTTTGCTTGCTGTTCTCACAACCACATAATGTTATTTGTCTGCTTTGCTCCTTGAGTTTAAGGGTCTAGAGAGATAGCTCAGTGGTTAGAAGCACTCGCTGCTCTTCCAGAGGACATGAGTTTGGTTTTCAGCATCCGTGGGCTGCTCACAATCACCTGTAACTCTAGTTTCTGGGAATCGGACCCCTCTTCTTCTCTTAAGAGGAACTCAAGTGGTATACACTCACACAGACACATACACAAAAATAAAAATGAACTTCATTTTAAAGGTCTCTTATTTAAGGTTTTATGCCTCCTAGGAAACACAGCCCCTCACCCCCTGATTTCTCACAATTCAAGCCATGGGGCTCCTTGAGTTCCTTAACAAGTTTGTGGCATGGCACCTGTCACAGACTCTGCCATGTCCTTCACCAACTGAGCACTTTGAAGGCAGACTCAGATTGTGCAAGGCCAGCACATGGTCAGTGCTTACTGAGTCCTGACTAAGGTTGGTAGGGAAGTAGTCAAGCATGGAACTTGGATGGTGCACGTTTACTCCCAAAGTGAAAAGCAACAGAAGCTGTCATCTCTGGGAGGGGAGCGCCGTGAAGGGTTAGCAAAGGAAGACCTTTCATGGTCTCCTTTTATGTGCTTTAAAAAACCCTAACTGGCCTGCTGTGCAGGGTTTATGAGAACGCGATAGGACTGTTATCACAACTAGGTCTTGCCTTCCGTGAGACTTCCCACTAATTGGATGACCTTGGGCAAACCACTCAATTTTCTCATTGTAAAGTCCGAGAATTGGCTAAAGTGGGGTTCTTTTCAGATCTTTCTCAGGTTTAAAATGTTACGGTTGGTTTTACAAACGGAATGAATTAACAACTTTGTAATGGAATTCTCGGTTCTTTCCCCCGACCCCAGACGAGTTTTTCTCTTTGGATGTTAAAAGGCTATTGCAGTTTCTCACAGGCAGTTAATATCTCACGGAGGCACTGCAGTTCAGACCTAAACTTCTTGCCTGAAGTATGCTAAAAGAAGCAAAAGAAGCTAAAGAAGAAAGCATTCCTTCACCCTCCTGGCACACATTCTGTGCCACACCCTCAAAGCCAGAATAACCATGCACTTCTTCGGAGCTCTCCTAGATTCTAAATTCTATATTCCACATTCTATATTCTACACTCCACATTCTATGTTCCACATTCTATATCCTACATTCCACATTCTATGTTCCACATTCTATATTCAATATTCCAACTCCATATTCTATTTTCTTCTAAATTGTATATATATATATATGTATATATACATATATATATACATATATGTATTCTATGTTCTATATTCTTCTATACAATATATCGTATAATATATATTCTATGTTCTACATTCCATATTCCAGGAGATAGAATTAGAATCTCCCACTAGGTCCCAAATACGTTTGAGAAATTGCTGCAGTCTAGATAGAGCCTTTCTTGGAGACAACCAATCTGTTTGCTCTCCTGAAGGCTCAGAGTAGCCCTGCTGTGTGGGAATGCACTTAACTGGCATTTTCCTAACCAAGAAGCATGGAATGTGTGCTCCCCTGCACATGTGTCTGTGTCTGTGGCAGTGTGTTCCGACGGCACCAAACTGGGAAAGTCATTTTGAATGACCTTTCTGCTGTGGGGTTTAACTGTTTTTTTCCATGAAATCTCTTGTACAGGCAGCCTGACCTAAGTTAGGACTGTCTCGCAGATGTTCTTCATGACGTCTTTCCAATCCTGCCACTGTCTCCCCTAGCTCCCTTTCCTGTCTTACACGGCCTTGATATAAAAGTTGACTCATATGAGATTTATAAAGGCTATCTATATACCTAACCTTAGAAGATTTCCATTTTAAATCCTCTTTATAACATTATACAGCACATTTATACAGATACGGCTTAGTTATAGAAAACCTCCATCTGGTCTAGTGGCCACTTAAGCTTCCCTGAAAAAAAAAAAAAATCATTATCTTAAAATTTGCTTGCATTTTTTTTTCCAGTCAGACTTGAACCGTACCTCACTAGTAGAGAAATTGTTTGAAGGACAGAAGAACTTCTGCTCGGAGGAACCCGTTGAACTCTGAGGGTGGCGTGTCACTCTGTTGTCAGAAGCAAAAGCTAAAACTCTGTAGAATGCCTCTCTCATGATTTATTGTTCCTACAAGCACTTCTCGCCTCTCCCAAGCACATCCCATCGAGTTAAGCCGAGAGTTGAGGCCCCATGCTGAACAATTACAAAGCTTCAGTTACTTGTCCCACTTTACAAGGATCTGCTTTTAGACCAGGCACAGCGCAGTGTTCTGATGGATGGCGGTGCTGGACCATGCTCAGCATGACCGAAGACAGCTGCAACCATAGTTAGCATGAGGCTAACGGCTCTGACCTGACTGCAGAACCCTGTCTGTAAGCGCAAGCCAGCAATGGGGCTGTAGCCAACGGAGTTGACAGCTGTCTCCTCAGGAGCATTGCAGAACAATTTCAGTGGAGCTGAGTCGAAGTTCATTTTGAAAATCCTCTGGCTTTCAATTTGAGAAGGCCGAGAAGCTGAATGTGGCTAATCTGAATGATGTCATAATAGTACAATTCAGGATTCAAATGAAACAATGGATTTGATGGGGCTTTGACACAAATACCAGTTAGGCAGAAAGCAACGCATCTCTGTTTGGGACATTGCTTTTCAAAGACAGACTCACTCGACAAAGAAATCTGCAGCTGTAAAATACATGGATAAAATAGACTGGTCAGAGTTTAAAAATAGAGTTATAAATATTTTAATATATTTGCCCTCAGGTCA
This sequence comes from Mus pahari, assembly GCF_900095145.1. Lineage (NCBI taxonomy): Eukaryota > Metazoa > Chordata > Mammalia > Rodentia > Muridae > Mus > Mus pahari. Next base: position 63,334,268 of record NC_034592.1, read on the forward strand.
TTTCATGGGTATCATAAGTAAAATAAATTGAGTACTGGCATAATAATACGTAAGTTAATTGAATACAGTGTGTAACTCATAAGTCAACTCTGTAAGAATTTTAAACAGGGTAAAGTCGGTGCAAGAAAGGAATAAAAAAATGAGACAAAGAGATGCAAAGATTATTGAATGGTGTCCTCGAGCATATAGACAAAAAGTAATCATCTTGATACGCCTTTTCAAGTAGCGATAGGTACGTTAAATACAGAATGCCTTTAGAGCTAAAGAAATGAATCAAGTTTAAGTAAAACGTCAAATGATTGTAAGTTGTTTATATACATTGTTACATATTTATGAGATGAAGTTGTAAGCAGTCATTAAAAAGTATGGCTACAATGATTACCTAGTGATAAAAGATGATATTGTGCTAAGTGAAAAGGCTGCACTATAGCAAAATTCATAAGCCTGTAATACTTAAGAGTAAGTTTAAATATGTGTAAAAAAAAAAAACCTTCTAAATAACAGTGTTTAAATAGCAGTGTAAATAGAAGCTTATTTCTCTGTTAAGCATAAGTCCTTTTGGCAGTTTAGGGCTGGAACAGTAACAAAGCAGACAGGGTGCTTCAGTGTTGAATTCTGAAGGGACTCGATCTCACAGATGACTCCAGTAACCGTTTTGGGCTTCAGGCATCAGGATAACCAGAGGTGAAGGGCAACGGCACGTATGCATGTGTTGTATCTGAGGACTGATTCCCAGAGATGAGACATGACCCTTCAGCTTGGATTCCTTTGAACTGAAACCAGCTAAGCAGCCACTTGTAGCTGCAATGGAAGCTAGGAATGTAAGACTCTCCGTCTTCAATCATGCAATCATTTATGTAACTCAAAATCTGAGCCTTATCACCACAAAAAGGAGAAATCTTGATGGCAAGCAAAAGTAATTGTTTACCAACATTTTACAACTATATAATAAAACCAAGAGAGGGTTGAGGAGATGGGTCAGTGTATAAAGCATTGGCCTTGCAAACACGAGGACTGGAGGTCTGTTTATGTGCTATACTACTGCATTTTTACATCTTCATTCAACAGAAGAATTGGTTTATAGTTTTGTTGTTGTGTACTTATCTTGTTTGGGTACTGTGAGGGCTATACTTGTTTGTGAACTTGACTACATCTGGAATTAACTAAAACCGCAAAAGAGAGAGCACTCCTGCAAGGGACTTCTGCTCAACTTGAAGTGGGAAGATCTACTGTGAGGTAGGAAGACACACTTTTAATTTGGATCTTTAGTCCAGATCTAATCTGAAGAGCACCTTCTGCTGGAAGCCTGTATACACGGGAGAAGGACGCCTTTGCTCTTTGCCCTCACTCTCCCTGGCAAGTCCACTCCTCCACTGGCATTAGAGCCTTCTTCCTTGGGATTTGAGCAGATACTGAATACCAGCTGAGACATCAAGCCTTGTAGACTGAGCAACTACTGGATTCTGGGATTTTCTTTCATAGTCAGCTGTTATTACATTATCTGAACCCATAGCCTGTAAGTCATTCTAATAAATATCTTCTCCTCTTGTCTCTGTTTCTCTCTTCCTCTTCTCTATCTATAGATAGACAGGTGGGAATATGAGGATATATATATATATATATATATATATATATATATATATATATATAGAGAGAGAGAGAGAGAGAGAGAGTTTATACATTCGGTTATTCTAGAAAACCCTGAATATCAAGATAATACTGGCTTCATAGAATTCTATTTTGTGGAATAGTTTAGGAACACTCAATATTATCTCTTCTTTAAAGGTCTGAAATAATTTGGCAATGAATCTGTCCTGGGATTGTCTTTATTTGGAGTCTCTTTATCACTGTTTAAATCTTGTTGTTTATTCTGGTTTTATTTAAGTTTTCCAATTTCTTATTCTATTTTGGTAGCTCTTATGGGTCTAGGAATTTATCCAGCCCTTTAAAAGACTTTTCCTGTTTTGTTGTTATTATTTTTCTTTTGAGTTCATGCTTTTCATCTATGCTGGTGGCATGCATACTCTTTGCATCCTAGATTGACTTCCTCACATCATCATCTGCTTGCTTGTAATCCCTTTGAGGTCACTGATTATATTCTAATGCTATCCTAGAAGTTCCCTATACCCTCCCCCCCCCGCCCCTGCTCCCCTACCCCTCCCACTCCCACTTCTTGGCCCTGGCATTCCCCTGTGCTGGGACATATCAAGTTTGCAAGACCAAGGTGGGCCAAGCATATTCAAACCACCACAGTAGTCAAAGGATTTTGATTATTTGGAAGACTTATAGCAACCTAGCCTTTTCATAGTTTTTGTGGTGTTGCCATTGCAATTTGTGCATCTGTTGATTTGGATTGTACTTCCAGTTTTATTTGGAAGTCTTCATAATGAGCAGCCTACTCAAAAGTATCACTCAGAAAGAGAAGACAGATTGCTCTACTAACACCACCAAGCCAAACTAGATAGAGGAACACATTAAAATTAAATAAATTCCACAAACACATCGCCAATACCTATAGACCAGAAACTGGCAAAATTAACATACACTATTACATGAAGTTAAAAATTATTCAGATTTAATGAAAAATAGCAAATGAATGAGAATACAGAAGGGGTAAGTGAAAGAGAAGAAGTAGGGTTAATAAAATAATAAAAGAAAAAGAAGAAACAGATTGTTATTTAAAAAAAAAAAAGATGAAAGTCAGGTGGTGGTAGGACATGCCTCTAATCCCAACACTAAGTAGGTAGAGACAGGCTCATCTCCTGGTCTACAGAGCAAGGTCTAGAACATCCAAGGCTATACAAAGAAAGCTTGTCTCAAAACACCAGGAGCAAAGGGAAGAAGAGTGTGATTAGAAAAAAAAAAAAGAACAAAAAGAAAGAAAAAGAAAGAAGTATTTCCTGATTGTGAAAAGAAATAAAGAAAAATTGATAGCTGGAATATAAAAAAATCTTTAAATAAGCATATAAAAATCTTTAAATAAGGCACAGTCAAATACTATTCAAAATTCAGTAGGACAAGAAAAATGAGGAATACGGGGGCAAAAAGGAGAGAGAAGAGGTAGAGGGGGGAGATGGGCAAGGAGGAGGAAAGAAGATGAAGTATTAGAGCAGCTTGGTCCTAAACACACCAGACGCAGTCTGTATTATATTATTTCTGTGTTTTTCCAGGGCTCACTACTTGGTATTAGTCTAGCAATACCAAGGTGAGAACTTCCTCAGAAAGACTATTTTTCCTGCTCTCAGTATTCCTCCCCTTATATTTACTTACTGATTCTATAACCCAGGGGAGGATCCCTAGTAAAACTTTCAAACTTGAGAGCAGGTAAACTTGTAACACACAGCCTCGGCAGAGGAGTGGGTTACATCCCTACACTGTGGAGTCGTTAGCCAAAGGAGTCACATAGACCCCTCACCCCCAAAACATCACAGGTATCGCAAAGACTATCGGTTATTCAAAACAAACAAACAAACAAACAAACAAACATGATGGTAAGGCCTTATTATTGAAGATATAATCATGGGATATGAGAAAATCAAGCTAGTGCCTAACTAGAAGTTTTACCCTTACTGGTAAACATACAGGTTACTGGAAAGAGCATTGTATGCTATCAAAGGAGAAAAACAATCAACACTGTCACCTGTGACAATACATCACAATCCCTGCATTGTACAACAGTGAGCTGCTTGAAGATACGTGGGTGCAGTTGTAAATGTTAAGGGACTAGCCAATCACTTTTAAAATTTTGATTTAAGGCCCACTCCACAAGATGGAACCCATAACTGTTGAGATTGCAAGAACCTGAGTTTACTCAGGCCAGAGGACTAAGGAAAACCCTAATGTTATTATTAGGTTAAAGAGGCCTTGCTATAAAATGACTTGTAATAGCATAGTGAGTGCTATACCCATAGATCAGTGTGTCACTCAGCTCTCCTCAGAGAAGCTTATTCTTGCAGACGATGGTATTTAACACAGAGATTCATAACTGGGCAATATTCAGAGAAACCTTGAAGAAATCAGTGATGGCGATGTCTTTATCAAACCCCTCCCCCACTTTGTGATCTGTGAGGAAGAAGGAGGAAAACACCAGTGAGAGTGGATGATTCAGAGAAACGCTGTATCCCAGATGGGCACACATATGAACACAGAGACCATGACCGCACACACAGTACCTGCACAGATTCAAGCCAGGCAAAATCCCAGCAATGAGACGGGGTAATGTATTCAAAGTCCCATCCTTAACCAAGAAGCTATTGCAATTGATGCTTGCTAGAAAAAGGAAATCAATTTTCTTCAGTGGAATGTCGCTGGGCGTATCACCCACTCTCCAGGAGTAGCTGGCCAGCCTAAAACGGACTCCATGTTTTTTGTGCATTTTTTGTTTTGTATTGTTCTATTTGTGTGTTCATTTGCTTGTTGCTGTCATTAGATAGAGAGAAAGAACTTAAAATTGGATGGGTATGGAGGTAGGGAAGATATGGGAGGGAAAAGAGTATGGTCGAACTATGTTACATGAAAAAATTTAAATAACAAACAAATACATTTCTTTTTAAAAATCACTTATATGTCATCTTGATATGACTATATCTTATATGTTTACAGAATGTATACATTATTTCAGTGTTCAGTAACTTCGTGATATTTTGACATTTCACTTAAATCAAATATGGACATTGTTATATTTATTGCTGGAATACATACCACCTCATATGCTAAATATAAGATGTCAGCAATCTTTTTTAAATAAAAAGCCAGATAGTAAATACTTTAAATGTGAGTCATATAGTTTCTATCAAAATCATACATTGCTGCTTTTGCAACACAAGAGTAACTATAGGTTATATAAATTCAGGAATATAACTACGCCATTAAAACTTTCTTTGTGGACATTAAATTCCATATAATTTTTAAAATATCACAAATGTTATTCATCTTTTGACGTTTTCAACCATGTGCAAATATGAATGCTATGTTTGTTAGCCATAGAAGCACTGAAAGTAGAAATATTTTAATGATGGTAACTGTTTCCAGTTAGTATTATGGTTACTCTTCCTGTGCACTTCCACAAACTGTAAACATTTTCTGTGTGATACTTCCACACACTTTTCTGGTAAAGAATGAACATCTGAATCTTACCAATGCCAGAAATCCAGATTCTCAGGCAATTTGTGATGGTTTTGAATTCACCTAATTATATGTTCTAATACCCTGCATCAGGACAGGAAAGTAATAATTAGTTTTCTTTTGAGTCAGCGGCTGGCTCAGTTAATCATATGTAGAAATAACATTGGATTTGTGATGGAAGCCACTCACCCTCAGAGAAAAACTGAAAGAAGTAATTAGCCATTTTACCTTGCCTGAAAACTGCAATGGCTATGTAAGTATTGACTGTAATAAGTTACCCGGACCTCGCTTTAGTCAACCCCAATGAGACATTCACAGTGGCTTCGCCGAGGCTGCCGGTAAGAAACAACACTCCCTTGTCCCCCTTTATTCAACCAGTTCTACGAGGATATTTCAAAACCCACAATTTGGGTTGCATGCAACTTCTTCAGATTTATCTCTCATTTAAAGTGGAGAACTGTAAAATGATACAAAAATATCTACGAAATGTCACCCGCCCACTCTCCACCGTGCGTACTGAAAAGCACAAATCAAAGTCCAAAGGGGCCGTTTATCTGGCTCATACTTCAAAATGCTCAGGGACCCTGGAAGGCCTTTGGCTGTCTTTGTCTGGAGCCTTTTCTCTGTTCACCACAGACGCCGTTTGGAATACACGAAACAGACTTCACTTGTATTTTGACATTTCTTTTCATAGAAGATTCCAGACTGTTAAAAAATAAATAAATAAATAAGCCTTTTCCTCAGTTACTAAGTCTAGCTTCCTTTTTCCTCCCTCTCTTTCTTTATTCCTCCTGAGGAGGAAGAGCAGGAAGAGGAGGAAAGAAATACCCCCCCACCCACCACCCCCTGTTGTTTTTGTTGTATCAAGGATCAGATCCAGGGCCTTATGCATATTGTAACTGAGTTGCATCCCAGGCCCTAACTCTGCCTTCTTGCCTAGCCTTTTTTAAACTCCATAGCTGCCATAATTATAACATCTTTTGAGTAAGGATTCAAACATCCAATCAGGAAGTGCTTGTTTTACCTCTGCAAGCAAGTTTCCCTGGAGTCACTTGACACCATGTGTCCCCACTGGCAATTCTCACCCCCCCCCCCCACCTGGGAAGCTTGTAGTTCCTCACTGCAGGATAAACATCTATGCTTCCTCTCTTCAGCTTTTACAGGAGCTGTGACCTGCAAACTCTAGCCATCTGTGAGCATAGGAGAATTAGTCTGAATTTGGTCTGGATTCATTTTTGTTTCTACATGGCCGAAGAGCCAGTAGGTGTGACTCGGTGGGTTTGGAGTCAAGTTATGCCACAAACCTCAAGGCTTTTATTATTCTTGTGGAAAAATCTCAAGATTTACAAATTCCTTCAATGTCTCAATTGGAAACACTTCCAATTAAACACTTTGTATCTGCCCCATATTGAACACTTTGTATCTGCCCCATTGGTCCCACCCTTTATTTCTGACTTAGCTATTGCTAGATTATGCCAACTTAAAACTGACCCAACCTCAAGTGAGATATTAATTTACTGTCTAAGAGAAAATTCGATTTTAAAATTCCAGATTTCCACTGCTTGTCACAAAGCACTTTATCTCACAGCAAGACTCACGCTTATTAATATCCTTCCTGGCAAAGTATTTTACAGATGTGGAAAATATCACAAGTGAATGTAGTGATTTTCCTAACAGTTGTCAGGAAAGTATATTCTGTGAATTTGGAGATTTTATTTATAGTCTTTGAGTTACTTCCCATCTTGGATTTTTAACATCATCTTAAGCTATTGATGTTAAACAGAATCTTATGGCCGGCTCACATCTGTCTAGACATTATAGAACTTTTCAAGAAGCATAGCTGGAAAAAAACACACAATTTTCCCCTCCTGAATTTTCATATCGAATTTCCACTTTTTACCTTAAAAGGTGAAGTTTCCCCCTAAGTGTAGTTCTCATAATTGGAATTTGACATTTTTCCCATCTTCTACGTAAAATGACATTTCAGAGGGATTTTGGACAGGCTGGTCGTGGCATCAACTATTATTCAGCAGGAGCCATCTTTTCACTTTCCAAATGAAGTAACTCCCCCAGAATAAGTGCCTGAAACAGGATCTGATAAAGTCCGTCCACTTTAGATCTAAGACTTAGCCCTTGGAAGCATGGCCTCACAAGAGACAGCTATATCAGGGTCCCTTCAGCAAAATCGCGCTGGCATGTGCAATAGTGTCTGCGTTTGGTAGCTGATTATGGGATGGATCCCTGGGTGTGGCAGTCTCTGGATGGTCCATCCTTTCGTCTCAGCTCCAAACTTTGGCTCTGTAACTCCTTCCATGGGTGTTTTGTTCCCTATTCTCTTGGTACAAACACCTAGAGCTCGGTTTATGTAACAATGTTTCCTTTGAATGAACACTTTCATGTTTCTTTAATACCTATTAGGCTAAACAGTCTCAGTTTTTAATTCATAAATTAGTGCTAGTTTTAACATCCTATGTGTAGCTCTAAATTCATAAATACATTTGGCATGGATATTCCTTTTAGTCTTTTCTATTAACATAATAATGGTTTTGTCATGACCATTTCATACATGTGTTGTGCATTTACATGATATTCACCTCTGTTACTCTGTTTTGTCCATTCATCCACTAATTCCCTTCATTCCTCTTCCTAGCTAGCCCTCTATCTTCTTTCCTTCCTTCCTTCCTTCCCTCC